>NC_081411.1:322218233-322272320 GCF_030272615.1 Cryptomeria japonica
GAATCCTCACATGTCTTATTTTACCTTCCAAATTGGTATTGGATTTTATTTATGGCTGACTATTTGGTATTTAGACATTACACCTAATTAAGCCATCCTAATTTATTTCCTTGAGGTTGTGGTTAGTATATAAAGGGTGAATCATTGTGGAGAGAAAAACCTGTTGTCTTCTAACAATTACAGCAGAATTGAAATCCCTTAACCGGGTAAGCTCTAACAAGCTTGGTTACTTCTTAAATCATCTAACAAGGTGGTCAATTAGCTTATATTCTCAAATCCTCTACCGAGGTTACTCCTAATAGGTTATTTGATTTTTATCAAGGCATTTGTAAATCCCTTAACCGGGTGATTACTAACAGGATCAGTTCTTAACAAGACTTATCGTAAAAGCTTTAACAGGCTTGGCTCCTAACAGGGAGAACTTCAGAAGAGTTCAGATAGCTATCTTGTGAGTCTCATCTCATCATGGTTTTTACCTATTTGGGTTTTCCACATATAAACATTTGTGTCATGTGGTGAATATTTTTGTGGTTATGATATTATTTGTTGATTTGATTGACTACTTAACTATTCTATTAAGGCATGATAACTGGAAGCATTGAGAGATGAAGTGTGTTGATATATGATTAAGCATTTGGATGTTTACGAGATTAAAGTTGTTTACTGTTAAGTTGCTATAACAGTTAACTGGTTGATGTTGAGTATTCTTATGAGCTTTGATCTTGGCAGTGATATTTTTACATTGTGTGATTGAGTTTGAGTTTGGGAAATTTGTATATAGTTTTCCAGTTTACTGATTCACCCCCCCCCCCCCTCTCACTAATCTACTGGATACTTATTCTTTCATCATACCATTAGTTGCTAGCCTAGGGTGGGATTTGCATGCTTGGTTGAGTTTTTACCTAGCTATTGTGGGCATGTTTGTTGCCTCCTAAAGTTTTTTGGGGGTCATATTGATGTAGTTCTTGATGCGTGGGCTAAGATCTTGGCCTATGTAGGTCTCTCACAAACCCTTTGTTCGTTCTCCTAGTGTTTTGGCCTTCTTAGATCTAGTTTGACTTGAAAATATTTGTCTCTCAGGTGGGGCCTCTCTAGGATATTTATTCACCTATTCCTCTATTCTTAGTAGTGGTGTTGGTGGGGATGGTTTGATCTTGTTCTTGGTGGTTGTTTGGGCCCTAGATGTCACGAATCGCTAGTTGGACTTGTTGGCCCCTATTCTTCTTTGTAGCTTTTTTTATTGACCTTTCTAGGTGATTTCATCCCAATGTGCCTTGATGTTTAGGGGGCACCTATTTTGGTGATTCCTTCTCCCTCTACGGATGCCCTCCTAGAAGGTTGGGTGGTGATAGGCCCTAGTTTTTTCTTGTTGGTGATTTGTCTTCCATTGTGTACTTTTTTTGTAGTGGAACTTTTGAAGGTGGTTCTTTCTATGGATTTGGTCTTTATTGTTTCTCGCACTTTTGGTCCTATTAAGGTGAATCACTTGATGGTTTATATTATGCTCTTCATTTTTTCTAATCATATTGAAGTGGTTTCTATTAATTTTGTTGAAACTATGAATCTTTCTCATGATCCTATGAAGGAGGTTTCTAAGGTAGATTCTAGTCCCACAAGTCCTATGGAGGTGGATCTTTTTGTTTTAGCTACTACAGTTAGCTAGTTATTTTACCTTAGCTTTGGTTTAGCTATTGATTATAGCAGGTTATTTTCCCTTTGGTTTTTTTCAACTATTGATGTTAGCTGGTTATTTTCTTCACAAGGTTGCTAGGTGCCTTCCAAAAGTATTTAGTTTTTGAGATCTTTGTGTTCTCCTTCCTTGTTTGAGAATGTCTCTATTTAAGGTGGTCCTTCAGGAAAAAGGTTACAAGAAGCCTTTCAAAACTTTTGGTTATTTTTCTATCTCCTTATTTGGTTTGTTTCTAGTGCAAGGGTTTTTGTTTGGTTTATGGTGCGGGGTTCCTTCCCTAAACCCCCTATTTTGAATATGTGAATATTTGTAGCATTGAGAGCCTTGTTCCTACTGGGCCGCGGCTATGATCATATGCCTCTGTTTTAGAAAAGGGTCTTCTCTTTTTTGGTGTTCTAGTTGGGTGCTTCGATCAAAAGCCTCTCTTTCAAAAAAGGGGTTCCTCTTTTTTGGTGTTGGTGGTCTCACTGCTTGTGAGTTCCCCCTTGTTATGTTAAGGGTTACAACCCTCTCCCTCTTTAATCAAATAGAACATCTACTAATATAAATTATTAGACATGTAGCTCAATCTCATAGGATATTTTACTAAAGCTCAAAATGCTAAGAAAAAAATTATCTATTCAATATCACTTAATGACACATACTATCATTGTCCTTGTCCTACTATGTACCACACTATCAATATTATCCCCAAATGTGCCACCTCATTAGACCAATCATATACATGTTTATATGGCCTCCACATAATATCCTAATACCTCAAATTATTCAATACTATTAATAATTTAATAGTGCATTAACTCTCCCAAGTTCCACTCTCTAAACCTTCTTGACCACCCCATTTATATATGTGGTTGATATGGTTTCCTCTCATGTAACATCCCTTTTGATCACTATATTTTCATATGCTCCCATGCCTAGACCTACAAATGTCAAGATGATGTAATGCTCTACCTTGATCGATACACTACTAAAAGTAGGTCCCTATACAACTATGCTAACACATAGGGGCCCTAGTAAAATTCTTACCATCCTCCAGCATATTCAATACATAGTCTACTATCCCCATGTATAACATTATCCTTATCTTTTTTAGTAAAAAAATCCACTAATAAGACCCACCACACTAATAAAATCTCATATACTAGCCCTAATTATAAATTCATTCAAATATAATATCATACCCCATAATAGGACATCCCTCTACCCTCTCACATACTCTATCACACCATTCACATCACCTTTTTCTATACTACAACATAACCCTAATTATAGGTCTTAATAAGACACATCACATATCCTCTACTATCACTACCATCTACCCTCTCAAACTATGAAACATGCTAGTCTCAAACTTGCCACCAAATAGTCAAGGATACCAACATTAATGTGTATTCACCTTTGGCATTATGGCCATGTCATATAACCCAAATTCCAAAAATTCTTATTTCACCTCTCTTAACCCTTTCTATAAGTGTATTAGTATCAAATATCTATCCTATGCCACTAACATGGGTAAATCCTCCAACACCAAACCAATACCTCATTATCTTCTCTCTTCTTCATCCTATTCTCTCCCTATTTGCATTCTAGTACATCACCTCCCTTGCTTTCCTTCTGTTAGGAAAGTGTAGAACATATGAAGCCACTTTCCATATTGCACCTATGTAAACTTTGGCGTGTGCATAGACCTTTCCCATATTACCCCTACATAACAAACATATAGGAGTGAAACTTACATAGTGAATACACAAATGTCAAACAAGTTGGGTGCATACTCAATACTTCTGCATGTGTCACACATCCATGAAACCTTTGATCCCCCTTCCTCCTTTCCCCTACGCAAATGAAATACAAGTGCGGAACCTATGTAACCCCATCCTCCTTGCCCCTAAAGAACTGCCACACCTATGTGGTGCCTACATAAGATTTCTCCCTCTTGCCTACTACCTTCTTAACACAAAAAAAAGAATATGTTTCCTCTAACACTTGCATGGATGTTATATGTACCACATAAATATTCCCCTAAACTACCAAAGGATTTTATATCCTTTTTCACTAACCTCAGAAAATATAAAAAATTAAATAAACATAAAATAAACATTATTGGGGTAAAACACCTACCACCACTCCTTGTATCACAAGCTATAGATACTCAAAGATGTGATCACTTTGATGATCCAATTGAATATCCTTTGTATTCTCTCTTCTCTAAAGAAATCCTTTTCTCTTATTAAGAAAAGTAAAAAGGGGTATTCCCCTCTTTTCTTCATTTTTATCTCTTTTCCCATCGAAAACCTAACTTTTTCCTCTGGGTATTCTTCACTTTTTATTTCTTTTACCCTCCTAAGACTTCTTATACATTATTGGGGTAAAACACTAAAATCTAATCAATCCACCTTCCACATTTTTCTATAATTTCAAATTCAAACCAATGATACTAAAAGCTAAAAAAATGTCTTCTAATCTTCACCATCTATTTTAAATCCAAGGACAAATATCGGACCTCCACCCTTACACATTTCATCTAGAATCACTTATTCTCACTCCTTCCTCACATGTGTGAATTAGAATGCAACATGGAAAAGTCTTGATCCTTGATTTCAAACATATTCTCCACCTTTTGCTTGCATCTTCCATCTCTTCCCACTTTTTAGCTTCTCATTTCATCTTACATTGTAAGGAAATTTCATCACTTCATATTAATGATATCTCTTCTCATCTTGCTACTTCTGAGAAGTCTAGGATGCACACCCATGAAAATAAATCATAGCCGTAATTTCATTTTTTAACCTCCACCCTCAATGTCTAAGTTGTGAATTATATTTAAAGAGGCTTACCCAAAGGAAATTATCAATCCACATTCATAGTACTTACATCCTACCGAATTTGGCAATCTCAAGTAAAGAGCGTCCACATTACATCACATCACAATACATCGATTTAAAATCGGAGTGCATCAAAATCCAGTTGAATTAAGGTATAATGTTCATGTTTTGTCACATTTACATTGTTTTTAGCTTTATTCTAACTAAAGGTGTATGTGTCATTTTTTTTTAGTTTCATTTCTGATTTGTACATCTTCTTCTCATTTTGGTTCAAATTTTTCATTCATAAGTACTTAGCTCTAGATCTGTTGGTTATGATAGATGTTGTCAATTGATTAACTACTACATTAGAGCCTCAATTCTTTTTAAATGTTAGAATACAAATAAAATTATCATCTTTCACTTAGTCATTTTTATACATGTAAATTTGAACCAAATGTGAAAAAATTATATGTATTTATAAATTTGGCTTAGTGAGTTCAATACCTTTAACTCATTCTTGCCTCAATATCTAGATATTGATAAATGACTACAATGTTTAGGAGCACCTTTAGGAATTTTTTAGTTAATGATCTTCTTCTTGGATCAAACCTTTATTTCTATTTTCACATTTTTCAAACAAATATCAAAGACTTACCAATGCTAAATGCTAGTGTATTGTATTTTGGTATTTTATTAGATAATTCATTAATAATTGCTAGATTGGATATGATAATTTGATGATTGCATAAAACACCTTAATGTGCAATTTGAATATTTTATTATTTAACTTGGCTCATCACAACTAACTGAAACAAAATTAATTAGGATCCATACTTAAATTTTAATATGCAAGATTGAGGGTCAAATCTACACCCTTAGAAAATATCCAAGTTCATTTTTTATTTTTGAAAAGTAATCCAAATGATGAATAAATAAATATTACAAATCAAATCCAAATAAATGTAAGCAAATGAAATATGTAGAAGCTATGCAATTTTCACCATTACAATAATCAATGTCCGCGTCTCTATTCCCTTTTGATTAGACTTTCAATTATGAAAGGAGACTCTAACATTATTAATGTGGGCAACACCTTTAAAATGTGCATTGTAAAGAATGTGTAAACTAAACCTTATATGACTAAACTTATGCATAATTTAATCTAATCATCAAAAATTAATTTAACTATAAAATTACTACTCACTATTTTACCACTAACTAAATCACAAGATAATATTCTCTATTACCTATCAATGGACTAAAATATTAATTTATGTGAGCCCCACCTTTGAAAAATGTGTTGTAAAGAATATGTAAACCAAACTTTACATGACTAATCTTATACATAATTTAATCTAATAGTACAAAATCAATTTAACTAATATAAAATATATATCTACTTCTCAATCTAATTGAAATCTAAAATTACTACTCACCATTTTACCACTAACTAAATGACATGATAACATTCTCTATAACCTATCAATAGAATAAAATATTTATTGATGTGTGCCCCACCTTTGAAAAGCGTGTTTTAAACATGTATAGACTAAGACTTATATGACTAATCCTATACCTAATTTAATCCAATAGTAAATTTAACTAATATAAAATATATATTTACTTCTCACTCTTGACTATTTCACCACTAACTAAAGGACAGCATAATATTCTCTATCACTTGCCAAAATTCACTCTCTTTCCTTTCAATGGGCTAAAATATTTACGGTAGCAACCCTAAAGAATTAGGACTGGACTCTGCTATGGTCGTGCACGTGCCTTACCCTACTCCACTCGTCCATGAACATTCCAGAAATCTACAGGTTTTTTGAACTTTGGACTTTGTATGAGATTATTTATGCCTTGTATAGGCTTCAGTTTGTGTGAAATTATCTACTGCTGAGTGAAATTTGGGTTTTGGGTTTGTTTGAGATGGAGCAAGTGAAGGTAATCAGCACATTGGTGAGTCCCTTTGGCATGCGTGTATTAATTGGTCTGGAAGAGAAAGGCTTGAAATATGAATACCAAGAAGAGGACCTACTGACCAAGAAGAGCGACCTCCTCCTGCAGAAGAATCCTGTGCACAAGAAATTACCTGTTTTGATCCACAATGGCCAGCCTATATGCGAGTCTCTTATAATTCTTCAGTACATCGACGAGACTTGGGATTCCAACCAATTTTTACCCACTAAGCCATATGATCGTGCCCTTGCCCGCTTCTGGGCCGATTTCATAGATAAGAAGGTAAGGTATTATCATGTTCTCGTTGGCATTGGCATTGAGGTTTTTAAAGTATTCTAACAAAATGCTTCTGTGGTTGCAGTTTTTTGAGTCGGCGTCTCGTATAGTGCTTTCAAAAGATGAAGATCAGGAGCAGGCCAAGCGTGACATGCTGGAGAACCTAAAAGCTTTAGAGGGTGCGTTGAAAGAAATGTCAGGAGGAGGATCCCTGCCTTTCTTCAATGGAAAGGATTTTGGGTTCCTAGATATTGCCCTCATTCCTTTTGCTGCTTGGTTCCATACATTTGAAAGTATGGGGAATTTCAAGATACCGTTTGAGAGTGGATATCCATTGCTTGATGCGTGGGTTAAGAGATGTGTGGAGAGGGAGAACGTGAAGAAAGCCCTTCCCTCTCCTGATCGAGTTCTGGAATATGCATTGCAAATGAGGAAGAAATATTTGGTTAATTGAATTCATATGGGTATTAGTTAAATGCCATGTTCAAACGCGTTTCAGAACTGTATCGTTCAATCTTTATGTTGATCGATTTATGTGCTTGGAGAATAAATCTTTCAATAGAAATCTGTAATATTTAGGTGATGGGGTTCCCATACGAGCATTCATGCTTCAAAATTTGTGCTCGGAAAATTTTCTCGGGCCATTTTTTCTGGGTACCGTTTGAAAAAAATACTAAAATATTTATTTAAATTCTTAGTTTTCGTTTCAAATCTGCAGATTTGTGTTGTTGCTGGGAAAATTTCGGTAGCGGCTATTCTGGCTCTAATATAGAGCTAGAATAGACGCGTCCGAAAATTTCGGTGCTTGTAGAAATGAATACAACAAGTTGCACTAGATTTGGCACACCTTTTGCCGTCCCCAAACAAAATAAAAAATTAAATAAAATAAAATATTTTAGTGTGCTTTGCATTTCTGATGTTGTGGGGATGGAAAAGATCTAAAGAAGTTTGAGAAGAAAGAATATGTATTTTTGTAAATGTGAATATCTGGAAATAGAAAGGCATTATATTCATATAATTTATTTAATGAGATTTTTGTAGAGAAGTTGAAGGGCTGCGGGCATTCTGGTTTCAAAAGGGACCTTTCCTACAGCTATTTTGGTTCCAAAAGGGACCTTTTATACAGTGTGATAGCTAAGTGTTAGTCAATTGTAACCGTTTATTGCAAAATGGATGGTATAAAATGCACAACTAACATGTGTGTTAGTCAATCTGTACAGCTGTTTTGAAGCCAGAATAGACGTGTCCGAACTGAAGGCACACATTTGATGATTCTACACATGATGATCACATTTCTTGTGATGGTTCAGATTTTGAGGAGAACTTTGGACACTTGAACATGGGGATTCTCACATGTGACCCCATTCTTGAGTCTTGTATTTCATCTCCTCATATTGATATCACATCACCTATTGCACCTGATGATGCAGATAGTGTGATAGTTTTGCCTTCATGTGATTCAGTGCAGCAGGATATTCATTGTCTTCCAGCTTCAGATTCATGGGATGATTACTTGACAGACATTGCAGGTTTGTTTGTGGAATCCTACATTGTAGATTTGGGAGACATCATTGATGACATTCATCTTCTCTTTGATGAAGATGATCCTTCTTCGATTGTTGCGAGGGCACACTCTGACCCTCTTGTTCATTCTTTACATGATCATTCTTTCGAGGTTGATATGATTGTGGATACTTATGTACAGCAATTGGAGGAGGTCTCTTTATGTTTTGAGGAGACATATGAGTCTTTGGGACATGTTCTACATCCATCTCCACTAGATCTTGGAGTGCCTTTTTCAGCAATGTGGCACAATTTACCACCTTTGGAAGGGGTATCTTTCAGCATCGACATGGGGACACTTGAGCAGTTTTCAGAGATTCCTTTCATCATGAGTTTTCTTCATACATCTTCCCTTCATGATTGGGGAGACTTCATGGATACACCTTTGGTTTTGTTTCTTCCTAAGGGGAGGAATGTTGTTCGACGTTCGTGGAGCAGTTTCTTCATATATCGAGCTTCTATCATTGGTGCAGATTTTTCATTGAGGGAGGGTCACAGTTTGACTTCTCTTCTTCTCTCATATGGGGGGGACTTTTTCCTCACATGGGGTTTTGTTCCTCACATTCTTCTATGAGAGTTCTTTTGTATAGCTTTCATCTCTCTTTTGGGGGAAGGTTTTTTCCCATTGGGTTTTTCTCTCTTTCCCCACTTTGTGAGAGATTTCATTGCATTGGTTTGCATGCATTTGCATTTGTACATGGGTACCTAACATGGCCTAGTAGCCGGGACCCATCTTGCATTGCTTAGTTGCATTGTAGACTTAAGTGCATTCCCCTAAGTTGCACTTAAGGGGGGGTGTTAATGTAAATAATTATTCATCATAGATATTATTACACTTACTTAAGTTTACTTAGGATAATGCATTTCATAGTAGTTTGGATATGAGACACTTGGGTGTTTGTGCCACATTGGGATAGTGTGTGTAGGAGAAATTCCACCTTTTATGGTGTTGATCTTGTTATTACACTATCATATCCGCTTATTGTGGAGTGATAATTCCACCTTCGGTGGGTGATCCACCTCATGTGGAATATTATATTATTTCTCCTACCTACCCACACCTATTTCCTACCTACCCTTGTTTCTTATTGAGCCACATATCATGTTTGTGTGCTCACATATCCCTAGCCTTGCCTATATAAGCAGGCTCATCTACATTGTATGTAACAGCTATTGAACAACTATTGAACAACTATTGAACAACTATTGAAGCTATGTTATTGATCATGTCTATTGATGAGAATACAGTTTATTCTTGTCCTATATTGTGTCTCTATTTTGTATATTTCATTGAGCTCTTGATCTTGGCAAAATCCAACAAATATAAAAAGACCATTTGTATCATTTTATCCTATACCAAGAGCAGAAGAGAAATCTGCAATTGAAAAAATAAACAAAACTTTTTTCAAGTAAAAATTAGGAAACATTCCCTTCCAAATTTTAACCAAAAAAGCATAACAGAAGCCCCAAGACACAGGCAAACCCGCTTACAGAGAAACCACCACCCACTGTACCTCCGCCTGGCCATAACAAAAGCCAAAAGAGCAAGCAACAAACATAATCAACAATCAATAACATAAAAAAATGTCAATTCTGGTGTAGTAAAAAAACTATGAGAGCGTAAAAAACTCTAATTGCCTCTTAACATAAGAAATGAATTGATCAAAAGCCATAAATTAAACTTGGGCAAACTGAAAATATTAAATATGATTCTTAAAAAGAAAAACCCTTGGCTAGTGAATTTATAATAGCTACATATATTGCACAAAAGCTTCATGCTATGACCGTTGATATTTTTGCAGGAAAAGGCTGCCAAATTGCAGCGCAACAAAGGGCTCAATAGAATTTCATATCATTCTCTGCATTCAAAGACACATTCAATGCATTCAAAGACACATTCAATGGGATAAGATTTGTCCAGATTTCTCTAACAATTGGTTACATCTGATTGGATCCTTTCTCCTTGCATTAAAGAAGAGGATAAGATTTTTGACTTTTGTAGATCTTTCTAGATTTACTTTTTCCCATTTTATTCACACCGAACTATTAAGACTAGAGAAATAAATATTTTTCTACAAATAAAAGGAAAAAATTTGAACTATGCTAATGACTATAGCAAATATAAGCCAATAGGAAAAGAAATAAATAATTTTGATAATATTATTAAAATATGTAAAAATAATAAAACTATAGAAATGTTAATAGATTTTTTTAATTCAATGACATGATTGGACAACAAAAAGAATAAATTGCATGTAACGGATGCATAAGTCATATCATTCTCTGCATTCAAAGACACATTCAATGCATTCAAAGACACATTCAATGGGATAAGATTTGTCCAGATTTCTCTAACAACTAGTTACATCTGATTGGACCCTTTCTCCTTGCATTAAAGAAGAGGATAAGATTTTTGACTTTTTTTAGATCTTTCTAGATTTACTTTTTCTTATTTTATTCGGACCGAACTATTAAGACTAGAGAAATAAATATTTTTCTACAAATAAAAGAAAAAAAATTGAATTATGCTAATGACTGTAGCAAATATAAGCCAATAGGAAAAGAAATAAATCATTTTGATAATATTATTAAAATATATAAAAATAATAAAACTATAAAAATGTTAATAGATTTTTTTAATTCAATGACATGATTAATGTGGGCAACACCTTTAAAATGTGCATTGTAAAGAATGTGTAAACTAAGCCTTATATGACTAAACTTATGCATAATTTAATCTAATCATCAATAATTAATTTAATTATAAAATTACTACTCACTATTTTACCACTAACTAAATCACAAGATAATATTCTCTATTACCTATCAATGGACTAAAATATTAATTTATGTGAACCCCACCTTTGAAAAATGTGTTGTAAAGAATATGTAAACCAAACTTTACATGAGTAATCTTATACATAATTTAATCTAATAGTACAAAATCAATTTAACTAATATAAAATATATATCTACTTCTCAATCTAATTGAAATCTAAAATTACTACTCACCATTTTACCACTAACTAAATGACATGATAACATTCTCTATAACCTATCAATAGAATAAAATATTTATTGATGTGTGCCCCACCTTTGAAAAGCGTGTTTTAAACATGTATAGACTAAGACTTATATGACTAATCCTATCCCTAATTTAATCCAATAGTAAATTTAACTAATATAAAATATATATTTACTTCTCACTCTTGACTATTTCACCACTAACTAAAGGACAGCATAATATTCTCTATCACTTGCCAAAATTCACTCTCTTTCCTTTCAATGGGCTAAAATATTTACGGTAGCAACCCTAAAGAATTAGGACTGGACTCTGCTATGGTCGTGCACGTGCCTTACCCTACTCCACTCGTCCATGAACATTCCAGAAATCTACAGGTTTTTTGAACTTTGGACTTTGTATGAGATTATTTATGCCTTGTATAGGCTTCAGTTTGTGTGAAATTATCTACTGCTGAGTGAAATTTGGGTTTTGGGTTTGTTTGAGATGGAGCAAGTGAAGGTAATCAGCACATTGGTGAGTCCCTTTGGCATGCGTGTCTTGATTGGTCTGGAAGAGAAAGGCTTGAAATATGAATACCAAGAAGAGGACCTACTGACCAAGAAGAGCGACCTCCTCCTGCAGATGAATCCTGTGCACAAGAAATTACCTGTTTTGATCCACAATGGCCAGCCTATATGCGAGTCTCTTATAATTCTTCAGTACATCGACGAGACTTGGGATTCCAACCAATTTTTACCCACTAAGCCATATGATCGTGCCCTTGCCCGCTTCTGGGCCGATTTCATAGATAAGAAGGTAAGGTATTATCATGTTCTCGTTGGCATTGGCATTGAGGTTTTTAAAGTATTCTAACAAAATGCTTCTGTGGTTGCAGTTTTTTGACTCGGTAATTCGTGTACTGCAGTCAGAAGATAAGGCCCTAGAGGAGGCAAAGCATGACATGCTAGAGAGCTTTCAAGTTTTAGAAGGCACATTGAAAGAGATGTCAGGAGGGGGATCCCTGCCTTTCTTCAATGGAAAGGATTTTGGGTTCCTAGATATTGCCCTCATTCCTTTTGCTGCTTGGTTCCATACATTTGAAAGTATGGGGAATTTCAAGTTACCGTTTGAGAGTGAATATCCATTGCTTGATGCGTGGGTTAAGAGATGTGTGGAGAGGGAGAGCGTGAAGAAAGCCCTTCCCTCTCCTGATCGAGTTCTGGAATATGCATTGCAAATGAGGAAGAAATATTTGGTTAATTGAATTCATATGGGTATTAGTTAAATGCCATGTTCAAACGCGTTTCAGAACTGTATCGTTAAATCTATTCAATAGAGATCTGTAATATTTAGGTGATGGGGTTCCCATACGAGCATTCATGCTTCAAAATTTGTGCTCGGAAAATTTTCTCGGGCCATTTTTTCTGGGTACCGTTTGTAAAAAATACTAAAATATTTATTTAAATTCTTAGTTTTCGTTTCAAATCTGCAGATTTGTGTTGTTGCTGGGAAAATTTCGGTGCTTGTAGAAATGAATACAACAAGTTGCACTAGATTTGGCACACCTTTTGCCGTCCCCAAACAAAACAAAAAATAAAATATTTCAGTGTGCTTTGCATTTCTGATGTTGTGGGGATGGAAAAGATCTAAAGAAGTTTGAGAAGAAAGAGTATGTATTTTTGTAAATGTGAATATCTGGAAATTGAAAGGCATTATATTCGTATAATTTATTTAATGAGATTTTTGTAGAGAAGTTGAAGGGCTGCGGGTATTCTGCTTTCGAAAGGGACCTTTCCTACAGCTATTTTGGTTCAAAAGGGACCTTTTATACAGTGTGATAGCTACGTGTTAGTCAATCGTAACACGCTTCAATCCATACTGCCGTTTTGAAGCCAGAATAGACGTGTCCTAACTGAAGGCACACATTATTAGTTTGCATAAAAAGAAGATGGAACTGAAAGTCAATCTGATCTTGTGACTGATCCCATAAAATTCTTTCAATTATTGTATATGTATGTATATATAAATATATAAATATGTATGTATACATATATAAGCAAATTGCAGTGCCGTAAAACAGTGACCATTGAGAAATGGGAATACATTCGTACACTGAGATTTGAAAGCTGTGCAGAGAAGTAAATGTTGTCAATTACAGTCACAGTAAATGTAATTGGTCTGAGCATTAGTTTTGGTACAGATATGAGCTGTCTCCATTCCCAGATTTGATTGGTTTGTCGTCATTTTCTTAGGAAACTAGCATTTCCAAAAATTGTTCATATTCTTAAACAATTTCTACTACAAGTCGTTCATACCGTCCATGCAAAACCACATTATACCTAGATGAAAATTTGAACTTAGTTTCCCTACTAGGTATTTATTTCTGTTTTGAAAGTGAAAACGGTAATTCAATCCAGAAATTAGAGTCTACAAAAATTTTAAAAATAAAGAATCTTTCAAATTAAAAAGGGTTAAATTTAACAATCTTAAGAACGTCTGGGAAAATTGTGTCTTGCCTTTCATTTTAGTGGCCTGCAGTTATTCTGGTTTCAAATGGTCAAATCCTACACTATGTTATTGACATGTTAGTCAATCACAAATGTTATTTGCAAAATCTGCAATGTAAAATGTACAACTAACTTACATGTTATGCACACAGTACTGCCATTTTGAAACCAGAATAACGGCATCCCTTGTATGTCCATTTCTGGAGTTGTTTGTCCAGCTTCCTCAACCCTTTCAAATTTTTAAACAATTTGTTGGCTATGATACCAATGTATGAGAATCCAATGATATTATATTGGGGCATATAGAAGCCATTGATATTATATTGTTTATATTTGAAGGCATGTATTCAATCGAAACAGAATGTTATATAGGGGAAAGGACCCAGCAGTTGAGCATGTACCAATTGTTGTGAGGGTTGTTGATACCTTTTGTTCCAAAAATTGAACAAATAAAACTTATTGTTTGAAACAAAAAATATCAATTTTTGTTAGGAAATGTACCAATAGTTGTTAAGAAATGTACTAATATTGTAAAAAGTAACCAATCAGGGGATGCCATGTCAACTGCACAACTATTGGGATCTCTTTTGCACGCTTATTGGTCTCACTTTTTTGGGGGGCTGTTTTGGACACCTTGGCAAAAAGCATGCTGATGTGACATCATATTTGATGATGTGGCCCTGAAACCTTAGTTATAACTACTGCATCCTTTCTCCTAATGATGATGATACCAATATAATTGAACAATACATATAGATTATTTGGAAAGGCTTATTGTTCCAAATTTCACCTACATTTCTTTTGCTCACGTTTAGGTAGACTTTTGTCTATGAAACCTAGTGGATCTAAAATTTTCTTGGAATTTGGTTTTCCTTTTCGAGAGTTTATTGATAAAAAATCAAATGGTGGCCCACTTTAGTTTTCGTTATTTAGAAAGTTTAAAGGTATGTCCCATCTATTCTACAACCCATAGAATATGGATTTCCTTGCAAATTTTAAACGGGAAGTGCTTCCATGTTGTATATGACTGTTATTTGTGTATTTTGTGTGACTGTGTATTAACTTTCCGGACTTTGTGACTATTTTTTTTTTAATATGTGTATATTAATTTAAATTAATAGAATTGATATGTCAATACCTTTATGATGAGTAAATTATATTTAATATAGATATTTAAATTATGTCTAAATTCTCATAGCATTAGTTGATATGTGCTCGAAGATTTAGGTGCAGCTAATTTAAGAGTATTTAAAGATATTAGTTTTCTATAATCTATGATAGTTCTTGCTGCTGCTTTTGGATTAGATTGTGTACATTTATTTGCATCAACATTTCGGATCACACTGTGTGATGCAAAAAAATAAGATAGTTGCACATCTTTGGGATATAATAAGAGGGAAGGAAGACAAGAAGAATAAAATAATAATAAAATTTAAGAAAAATCAAAGCAACTTGATAATTAATTATAGAGAGAAAAAACAAAAGGAAAACAAGTCAACAACAAAAAAAAAAGGAGATAAACAATAAACACAAGCAAACAAAAGGAAACCAAAGAAAGGCAAAAACAAGAAAAAACAAAGAAAATAAAGGAAACTACTAATAAAATTAAAAAATGAAATAGAATAAAAATAAAAAATTAAAAGCTAAGAAAAGAAAAGAGAGAAGAAAGGCAAGATAATAAAGAGAAAAAGGACAAAAAAAAAAAAAACAATGAGAGACCAAAGAATATTAAGACAAAAGCCAAAAAACCTCACCAAAAAACCCTAAAAAAATGAAAAAAAAAACACAAAAGAGGGAAAAGACCAAAAAATTAAAAAAGAAGAGAAACAAAATACAAAGATAAGCAAGAAAGAAACAAAGACAAAAAGAAAACACAAAAAGCTTGAAACAAATAGATTCAAGATAAAAAAGGCTAAAAAAGAGACAAGTACAAGAAGAGACAAGAGACCCAAAAAGGCAGAACGACAATGACAAGTATTGAAATAGTAGCTAGCTCGGATACCTATTGTATGCACTTGTATTATCCTCTATTTAAATATGTCATTGGGCTAGATCCAAAATGTAATGTGGAAATCATGTTAAATTGGGCTAGACCCAAATGTAGCATTATAAAGAAAATCAATGTGTCATCGGGCTAGGCCCAAAATGTAACGTGCTAAGGGAAATTAAAAAAATATTAGGTTGGACCCAATATCCAACGTGGGAATATAAAATGATAATTTATTATTAATTGCAAACCTACCTGAGGGTGATTAGTGCCTAAGGTTGTTATATAATGCTCCAAGATGAAGTCATTTGGAGACGCAACACAATTCATATTTCTTCCATCTGCTCTGCTAGCAGTGATTCTCTCTAATGCGAACTTGTGCAAGGCGATTATGCAAGGTTGAAGATAGGGAAGTTGTCAAAGTATCTTGTGCAAATCAGATCCAGACTTATGTTGCTCCGCTTTATCATCTGCTATTAAAGGGTTACATTCAATGCTGATTTCTTGAATTGAAATCTGAGATAAGTCTTGTAAACTATCTACATTTGAGATAATACATAACACATTTAAAGGATGGGTTTTTCACCTCTAGGAGGGAGGTTTTCCCAGGGTATTGGTGTCTTCTATCTTGTGTTTTATTGTTGTTACTATTTATACACATTCTGGTTATAATCAAATTGGTTACATTAACATCTGACTGCTTAAAATTAACATGGTATCATAGCTTTGGGTTCATTCAAATAATCAGATTATTAGTTGCCCTTCACTTTCAGTTTGTTGTTTTAGTTTTGCAAGATGGTTATAGGTCTTAAAGTAGAGGATAGACTTGAAGGTGCCCTCAATTTTACATCATGGAAGGTTCGTATCCTCCTTGCACTTGAAGAATTAGAGCTGTTACAGTTTGTGGAAGATATGGATCTGACTAAACCTTCGGATCCAGAAGAGCTAAAGCAATTCAAGAAGAATGCTCTCAAAGCAAAGAAGTTTCTTATTGATTCTGTGGAGGATCATCTTGTTCCAGTCATCTCCAAATTGAAGACAACCTGAGAGATGTTCAAACATCTAGAAGGGATATATGAGATCAACAACATCAGTCAAACACTCACATTGAGGCAGCAACTTCTTCAAGTCAGAATGTGTAAAGGAGATTCAGTCATGTCCTTCTTCATGAAGATTTCAAAATTGAAGCACCAGCTCAGCGCCATTGGAAGTGAAGTTGTGGACAAGGATATTGTCATGATTGCATTGAATGGTCTTCCTGACTCTTGGGATCCCTTCATTCAAAGCATAAGTGGAAGAGCTGAATTCCCTTCCTTCGATCACCTCCGATCAGATTGCATTCAAGAGGAGTCGTGCCTAGCTGCCAGAGAAATGCATAAAGGCTCTCATCGAGGAGACCAACATGTGCTTGCATCTCAACATGTTAGAAGGAAGGGAGGCCATTGGAAGAAGATCAACTTCAAAAGAGATAAAGACTTCAGACCTCCAGCTTTTGATTCAAGGAAGAAGCCTAGGGATCTTTCACGTGTTCGTTGCTTTAGATGCAACAAGTTTGGACATTATGCCAAAGAATGTCAGAATTCACCCATGAAAGGGGAGGCCAACCTGAATGAAGTTGCAAACTCAGAGGATAATGAAGACTATCTCTTCATTTTTGCTTTGTCCAGCAATGTGCCAACCGATAGCAACACTTGGTTGATCGACAATGGTGCATCTAGACACATCACAGGATATCGAGAGCATCTCTCAGAGTTGATGGAGAAAGAGTCCAATCTTCATGTGGTAATTAGTGATGATGCACAATATTCAGTAAGAAGCTTTGGTAGTACTTCTTTAAATTTAGAATCTGGTATGTCCTTGCATCTTAGTGATATTTTCTTTCTCCCTGGAATTAAGAGGAATTTAATTTCCATTTCTTGCCTAGAAGATAAAGGTTATCAAATAGCATTTTCTGAGGGTAAAGTACTTGCATGGCCTAAGAAATCTAGTATTAAATCTACTCGTGTTATTGGAAATAGATATGATAGTTTATATAAGCTTTCAGCTAACCTTGTAGCGTCCTAAAATTGTGACACTTGCAATTTCGACCGCATTTGGGTCTTCACGATGGCGATGCAACACGGAACCTGAATGGAGACCCCGAAACTTGTTCATGACATCAAAAACTGCATTTTTCAGCACCCTGGCCTGATCCTCCTTGCACCCTGCTGTCCCTGAAGGTGGGACCATGGCGCCCAGCGCCCTGGTCCTTCGGGACTAGGGCGCCCAGCGCCCTGGTCTCCCAGGACCATGGCGCCCAGCGCCCTGGTCTCCCAGGACCATGGCGCCCAGCGCCCTGGTCCCTGGCCCTATTTTGGGCCTGGTCTCTTGCGGGCATTGGGTCTTTAAGTTTGCAAATTGGAAAATATTATTTCCTGGTCGGCCTAAGGTCGGGAAAATCAGTCTATCAACCCTAATTGACAAGTATAAAAACTACATTTCCTCTCCCATTTTGGTAAGATGGAAAAAAGGCGGAAACGATATTCAAACATTCAAGCATTCAAGCATCCAAGCATTCAAGCATTCCTTCAAGCAATTGATCATTCTAAGTCTCCATTCAAGGCTAAGTGTTGCATTCAAGACAAGGATTCAACCATTGAAGAGGAGATAACATACAACATATTACATACATTACACCTTCGCATGTAAGAATACAAACATTCTTACAACAAGGTATCAGTACTTGTTTACATTACAAACATTTACATTTACAACATTCTCATTTCTTGGTTAATTCCAAAACCGGGGTTTGACCTAAAGGCAAACCCCTCATCCCTAACCCCCCAATCGTCCTCTCTTTTCTGTGTGTAGGTTGCAGGTACGCAGTTGTAATTGAAGATCTGGAATCCTTGTGCAGAGACGAACAGATCCCCCTTCGTTTCGCGGATTTTTCGGAGGACCGTGTGCACGTCGGGCGCCATCGTCCCATCAACTTTCGCTCAAATTTGCAGAACAACACCGTCTCGACATTTTACTACTAATTCCAGGTCCGCAGCTTCATCCCATATCCCTATCTCTGTTTATAAGTGAATCTTTCCTACTTTACATGCATTCCTAGTTCAATCTTTCTATCTACATTCTTTACAAAAGAGGCTATCCTTGATGTCTTAACCCTTGAAACTCATATAGAATCCAATCTTGCATTGCGTGGGATTGGATCTTGTGGGTTTCAACCCCTCTTTTGAATGTAAAGTTTCCCCTAAGTGAAAACCATCAACCCTAGTGACTCTCCCTTCTCTCTCCTTGGAGATTGGGGAGGCGAGAACAACTAGGGTTCGATTTTTCCGCTTTACAAACCCCATTCGAGCATTCATTCATGAAGCTCCTGAATCTAGCGAGCTATGGCATAGAAAGCTCGGTCATCTTCACTATCAGACACTTCCTTCACTTAAAAGGATGGTTAAAGGTGTGCCTAAACTTAATCAATCTCATGGTGATGCTTGAAAAGGTTGTGCATTAGGTAAGAACACTAAAAGTCCATTTCATAAATGTGAAAGTAGAGCTAAAGAAAAACTAGCACTTGTTCATTCTGATCTATGTGGACCTATGTTTGTTCCTTCACCTAGCATATTTCTATACTATGTTACATTTATAGATGATTTTTTTAGAAAGACTTGGATTTACTTTCTAAAATATAAAGAACCTAATGAAGTGTTAAGTAGGTTTAAATAATTTAAAGCTCTAGCTGAAAAATATATCTGGTAAAAGGATTAAAGTGTTGAGATCTGACAATGGAGGTGAATACACCTCAAGTAGCTTCAATGAATTTTGTGCAGAAATAGGAATTAAGAGGGAGTTTTGCATTCCCTACAATCCTCAACAAAATGGTGTAGCTGAACGAAAGAATAGAACCATTGTTGAAGCTGCCAAAGCTATGATTCACGATCAAGACTTGCAGATTTTCTTATGGGTTAAAGCATCCAAGACTGTTGTGTACATTCAGAATAGATGTCCTCACCATGTCCAGAAGTACATAACTCCCAAGGAAGCTTTCACAGGAGTCAAACCAGATATCAGCCACCTAAGGATCTTTGGAAGTCCTGTCTATGTTCATGTGCCAAAGGAAAAGAGGACTAAGTTAGAGCCTTCCAAGAAGAAGGGTATCCTTGTTGGATATAGTGAATCTTCCAAGGCATTTCGCATCTACATTCCTGGTCAAAGGTACATTAAGGTAAGTAGGGATGTCACCTTTGAAGAAAATATTGCTTTCAAGAAATCAAAAGGTTTTCTTATTGATAATGATAAATAAGTTAATGATAATCAAGATATGGATATGATAATAACTCTGAGATTCAGAGGGAGCCTATTGAGCCTCCTGAACCTATTGAGCATGATGATCCTCCTAAGCCTCTAGTTCCAACTAATGGACCTAGAGATATTGCAGTTAGCAAGAAAAGACCCCTTTGGGTTAGAATCACAATTCAAGATGTAGAAAAGTTTGCAGCTCCTAGTGGCACTTTCAGAGAAAGTAAGAGACCTCAGAAGCTCCCTAACTATGTTGCAATGATCATTGAGGCTGAACCATCCAGCATAGAAGAAGCTATGAACCAACAAGCATGGAATTTAGCTATGGACGAAGAGTATCAATCCATCATCAAGAATGATGTCTGGGATGTTGTGCCTAGACCTAAAAGTAAGTTTGTTGTTTCTTCCAAATGGTTGTTTAAAATTAAACATGTTGTTGATGGTAGTATAGAGAAATATAAAGCTAGATTTGTAGCTCATGGTTTTTCTAGATATACTTCTATTAGAACTATTATAGCTATTGCTACAGCCAAAGGTTGGAAATTACATCAAATGGATGTAAAGACTGCCTTCCTTAATGGTGTTTTTGAGGAAGAAGTATATATTGAACAACCTGAAGGTTATGAGATTCATAATAGAGAAACTCATGTGTGCAGATTGAAGAAAGCTCTCTACGGCCTCAAGCAAGCTCCTAGAGCTTGGTATGAAAGAATTGATAAGTACTTACTTAGTTTCGGATTTTATAAGAATGATGTTGACCCTAACATTTACTTTAAAGTATTTAATGGTGAAATGCTAATTCTAGTTTTATATGTTGATGATTTATTTTTAACTAGTGAAGATAGTCTCATCATTAGGTGTAAGAAAGAATTAGCTACTGAATTTGAAATGAAGGATCTAGGTCTAATGTATTACTTTCTAGGGTTAGAAGTGTGGTAAAGACTTAATGAGATTATTCTAAGTCAAGGTAAATATACTATTGATATATTTAAAAGATTTGGTATGATGGATTCTAAACCTATGTCTATGCCTATGGAAACTAACTTGAAGAAGTTGAGTATTTCTGCAGCTAACTCTGATTTTGCAGATCCCTTAGAGTACATACAATTGATTGGATCCTTGATGTATCTAGTCAACACTAGACCGAATATTTTCTATGGAGTGAGTGCACTTAGCCAATTCATGAACCAGCCAAAGCATGTTCACTTGGTGGTAGCCAAGCACATCCTAAGATACTTGCGTGGAACAATTGGCTATGGGCTGAAGTATTCGATCAACAGAGCAATCAACTTGGAAGGCTACTCTGATTCTGATTGCACTGGAAGTGTTACAGACAGGAAAAGCACTTCAGGAATCTGTTTCAGCTTGGGTTGCGCTATGATCTCTTGGGCTAGTAGGAAACAATCCTTAGTTGCATTGAGTACTACAGAAGTTGAATACATTGCCTCAAGTGTGGCAACTAGAGAAGTAGTTTGGCTTCGCAAGCTTCTTGCTGGATTGTTTGGACAACCTTGGGAATCCACTATTATTTATTGTGATAATCAGAGTTGTATTAAATTTTTTAACAATCCCGTGTTTCATGACAAGTCAAAACACGTGGAAACTCATTATCACTGTATTCGTGATATGGCACAAAGAGGTGCTATCAAGTTGAAATATATCAACACTAATGAACATGTTTTTGATGTTCTCACCAAGCCTCTAGCTCGAGTGAAGTTTGAGTACTTCAGAGAGAAGCTTGGAATGGTGGAGAACACAACATTGATTGAGAGGGAGTCTCAATATTAGGGATGCAATTTAGTTTTCATCTTCCACCCTCTGTGGGCAAGGCAAGGTGGAGTCACCCTCTGTGGACAATGCAAGGTGATAGTGTATCCTTCTCTGGGAGAAGGCTGAGGTGTAAAACCTCTTCCACCCTTTGTGGGCAATGCAAGGTGGGTCCATCCTCTACGGACAGTGTAAGATAGACATCATGAAATGAGTTCATGATATTTATGTGTTTTTACTGCAGGTATACTCTATGAAGCTTATACATTCACTCTTGCAGGCAATGCAAGATGAAAGTCATGAATGGATCATGACATATGGAAGTTATCCTCCCTAGCTAAGAGAGAGTGTTGAAACAGTAGCTAGCTCAGATACCTATTGTATGCACTTGTATTATCCTCTATTTAAATGTGTCATCGAGCTAGACCCAAAATGTAACATGGAAGTCATCTTAAATTGGGCTAGACCCAAATGTAACATGATAAAGAAATTCAATGTGTCATTGGGCTGGGCCCAAAATGTAACGTGCTAAGGGAAATTAAACAACTATTGGGCTGGACCCAATATCCAACGTGGGAATATACAATAATAATTTATTATTATTTGCAAGCCAACCTGAGGGTGATTAGCGCCTAAGGTTGGTATATAATGCTCCAAGATGAAGTCATTTGGAGACACAACACAATTCATATTTCTTCCATCTACTCGGCTAGCAACGATTCTCTCAAATGCGAACTTGAGCAAGGTGATTATGCAAGGTTGAAGGTAGCGAGTTGTCACAGTATCTTGTGCGAATCAGATCCAGACTTCTACTGCTCCACTTTATCATCTGTTGTTAAAGGGTTGCATTCAATGTTGATTTCTTGAACTGAAATCTGAGATAAGTCTTATAAACTATCTACATTTGAGATAATACATAACACATTTAAAGGCTTGGTTTTTCACCTCCAGGAGGGAGGTTTTCCTGGGGTATTGGTGTTTTGTGTCTTGTGTTTTATTGTTGTTACTATTTATACACAGTCTGATTATAATCAAATTGGTTACATTAACATCTGATTACATAAAATTAACAACAAGATCGTGATGGCGACAGGCGAAAACAAGAGTTAGGGTAGACGAGAAGACAAGACAAAGGTGAAGTAGAGACCTAGACACTTAAGCAGGAAGGTGAGAAAACCTACTCATAGGGAGAGGAAAGAAGCAGACAAAGAGGCAAGATAAACCAATGGGCGGAGGCACACAGAGAAGAACAAGTTGAGTAAGGAGTGAAAGGTAGGTGGGGCAGGGGGAAGACCAAGAAAACAAGCAAGGGAGGAGTATTTGTTATATTATAATTTAATTTATTGTTACAATAAAGAAATGATCATCTATGTTCGTAGGACAAGATTTTTAAATTTATGTCGAAATATTTTTTTTTAATAATTACTTCAATTAAATATATAAATAAAAGTAAGTTGCCAATAGTGGCATGTTGTGATGGTTAAGTGTTGTGTTGTTGTTCTTTCTGTCAAGGTTCAAGTCCTACCGGTTCATTGCTCCGGGTTAAAAGCGTTTACCCATTAAATAAAAAATAAATAAAAGTAATTTAATAATAAAAAATATATTTTGTGTTCTGCAATTTTGACATAGTGGTTTCTATTGACCTCTCTACTAATGATTTATAAAAAAATTATAGCATTTTTCATAACTGGCATATATCTTTCTAACCTACGCATTTCTAATTCAACTTTGCCTTGTTAATCTCCTCTTTATTGCTTAATGTATACATAATCAAAGCTATACATGTCCACTTTTGTACTGATGAGATTGATTTCAAACTACTCTAACGCCAAATCTCTTGCATCCCTCTAAATGTACTATGTGACCATCTATTGCACCCACGATGCAAATAAAATCAAATTACTCTAACACCAAATCTCTTGCATCCCTCTAAATTTACTATGGGACCATCTATTGCAATCATGGTGCAAGTCCTAATTATTATTCAATTCTTAATGTTGACAAAATAGTCATGAAACTTTATTGTTGGTTTCCAAGTGTTTATATATTCATGGAACTTTATTAGTGGGTATCTTTCAACTTCTATCATTCTCAATTATTATTTTTATTACTCATTTCATTTCTTATTTTGATTAAATCATTTATTTAAATCATCTTGTAAATAGAGTAGCAAGCCAAGTGGGTTTAATTTTAGGAAAAGTTCCATAGTTAAGAATGTTTAAGTGGAGCAGCATTTGAATGGGAAAGCTCTTAGGAAATTCTAGTATTTCACTCTTAATGATTGTCACGCGAGTGAAGTAATTGTTAACTGGTTATGTTCATGAGAAATAGTTTATTTTCAATTAGTTTTCATGAAATATTAATTAATTAGGATCAAAAAGTACATAATTAAATCTTCAAATCATGTCATAAAAAACTAGATTATATGTAAGAAAGCTTGATAGACAACAATAAATTATGATATTGCAATCAGGATTTAACTGTGTATACTTTTTGAGTCAAAATCAATGAACCATGTTTTATGAGTAGTGGTTCACAAGAATCCATCTCTCATGAGAATGAATGGTCCACTTAGCACTCATTGCATCTAAATGATGCTCACAGAGCTAAAGCATTGGGCCTTCTTAGGAGGCCACTCATCCCAATACTACTCCAACTCCAATTTATCAAGGATAAAAGTTACCGTATCAAATCATACTTGTACAAAATCTAAAAATATCTTCATGGATAACTTAAAAAATAGATATCAATCTATCTATATCTATATAGATATATATATATAGATAGATAGATAGATAGATAGATCATTTAAAGCCCCAATTTTTCACTGCATGAATATATGCCTATTCATGAATTAAGACAACTTTATTTTGTTGTTTATAACTTGGGAATAATTTATTCAAAAAGAAAGGATGGTATAGATACTGAACATGCTTTTGGGAACAAGAAGATCTCCCCCGTGCTAAGGAAATTTGTAAAACTCAAAATCAAAAGAGGAAGAATAAATCTAATTTATCTTTAGATTCAAAAATTTTAAAAACAACAATTTACCTTAAAACACTTATTAATGAAGAACTTCAACCTCCTCTATCACTTGTATCACTTCAAGATGGGTTACCCCTCCTAGTCAAAAAAGCCATGGATATCAACTTAGGAATAAAAAACTATTCCAATATCACACAAATAGTAATTTCTCTTTAACCTAAAATAAAAGAAGGCATCTCCACCATACTCTAATACTTCCCTATTATATTCACATGTTCTTAGGCAAATATGCCAAGCTTGGATTAAGCTTATTCATTCATCACCTTATGGTCCAACTTAATGCCAAACCACTGCAATAAAAAGCTATAGAAAATGTATCCTACCATGTGCTTCTTAGTCAAGAAATAAGTGTATGAGATATTGGATGCAAGGTTCATTGAACCTATTAGTTATTCTAAATAAGAGCCTATAATATGTTTCATGTTAATAAGAAGACAAAGGGTATCAATTTATAAAAAAAATTGGTGGCATCAACAAAGCAATTATTAAATATGACTTCACATTATCAAAAATTGATATCATATTTGACCTCACAATTGGGCATGAAGTTGTGTCCTTCATAGATGGTTTCTTCGATTATAATTTGATATACATTTTTCTTAAAGATAAGTATAAGACAACATTCATCATTTCATGGGGAACCTTGTTTATGCAACCTAGGTAGTGGTTCTAAAATTTTCTCTTGAATTTGGTTTTCCTTGTTGATAGTTTATTGATAAAAAATATAATGTTCACCCACTTTAGTTTTCATTATTTAAGAAGTTAAAAGGTAGGTCCCATGTATTCTACAACCATAGAATATGGTTTTCCTGCAAATTTTGAAGGGGAAGTGTTTCTATGTTATATATGGCTGTTATTTTCTGTATTTGGTATTATGCTTCAGCACTTTGTCATGTGACTCTGTATTAGCTTTTTTGGCTATAACTTAAGGGGTGACCTTGTGCCCCTCTATATTTAAAAAAAAAATAAACATAATAGGTTTAGATGAGTAAATTATATTTAATATAAAAATAAATTAGTATAGATACTTAAATTATGTCTAAAATCCCATCACATTAGTTGATATGTGCTTGAAGAATTATGTGCAGTCAATTTAAGTGTATTTGTTAAATATTATGAGCTAATTTATTGTTACACTAAAGAAATGATCATCTATGTTCTGATAGATTAAAGTGGGATATGCTCGAAGCTGCACATAACTGCTATAAAGTGCACAAAAGGGGTTCATAAGTAGTGAGACCACCAAGAACACAAAACCAAAAAAGGCAAACCCTCTTTTGAAGATGTTTTTGATGCAGCGAACTGGTGGGAAAGGATCCCAAACCCACAAAACTACCTAATCAAAATAGAGGGATTTGGGAAAGAACTATGAACCATCTTACAAACAAAAACCCTTCTACTAGAAACAAAACAACCAAGGAACCAGAAAAGTAAAAGAGGATTTTGAAAGGCTTCTTGCAACCTTTTTCCTGGAGGACTAACTATAGAAACATAGAGAAAACATAAAGAATGTGGTTGCAAAATAAAGTCAAAAGGGTTTCGAAAGGCATCCCTAAACCTTAGACTAGTAGTCCAAACCCTACATACAAAATATTGTGAACCACCTCAATAGGTCCATTTGCAACATTGCCTCTTGGAATTGAAGGCCCAGAAGAAAAAGGTCCAAGAAAAGAGACCTCAATAAGACCCCTTCCTAACCTACAAAAAGGAGACAAAAAGTACATATCCCCAACAGAACACCCAAGAGGAAGAGGGGAGATGGAGGCAAGCATCAAGACCCCATATCACAAAATCCACCGAAGGAAGTTGGCAGTTTCTCCAAGAGAAAGTTCAAAGGAGGTAGAACACTCTCTGGTTAAACATATGTAGGGAAACAGCCCTTAGCATGCATCCAAACCCAACCCACAACACACAACGAAACATCATCTTCAAAAGGAACACTGTCATCCATAAATATGGGTCCAACCGCATTACTCCCCTAGTATCCTCCTCCCACATACTACATACAAGTTAAACTCTTACCACCTAAAAGGGAGGAGAAAGAAACCCCAAGGGTCAAAACAAGAATAGGGATTTGCCTATCCCTAATTCCCACTCCCCACACAAACCATAGGTAAAAGGCTTGCCCCCCAACCATACCCCATAAAAATCAGGAGGAATTACTATCAAGCGAATTTCACCAAGTAGTCAAGCAATAGAAAAAGAGAAAAATCAACACCCAATCCCAACACCCATCACCAATAGTATGCACTAGGAAGATGCCCAACAAGAAAGAAAGGACTTCACCACGTCGATGGGCAAAAACAACCTCCATTGCAACAAAAAGGTAAAACTGCTCCATTGCCACCAGATTAGTGCCCCACATGAAGGGAGCTGATACCAAATGAAGGAAAGGCCAAAGAGTGAATGGCCACCAAAAAAATCACTACCAACATAGCATGCATAGAAGCATCTTACATCAACACCAAAAAAAAGGGAGAAATAGTTGAGGGAGAGAAGGTCCAAGTCATTCCCATAGCTTGGGAGAGAATAACATCCCTGCTAACAAAATGCAAGCCAACACATGGCTCCCTGGGGAAAGAAAAAGCACTTGCAAGGATCACCCTTCTGACCAAAGTAGAGGTAGGACCTAGAAGGTCACTCGCACTAGAAATAAGGGCATCTAGGCCAAAGCTCATGGACCCAAAAGGCTTGTTGTTTAGATCTGAACATCCCCCCAGGGAACCAAACAAGAAAGCATGACAGAGTCCCACTAGAGACCCATGAACAAACAAGCCAACAACTAGACCACCTTGCATTCAAAATAACCCTAGAAGGCCACACCAAACTTACCCAAAGGGGCAAGCGAACAGACAAAATGACCAAGCACCAGCCCCCTACCATCCGCATCTGATTCCCCATCATCTCCAACATAGTCTCCCTCTCCATATACCCTAACACCTCCTCCTTCTCCTCCACTTGCACTCTCCATAACATTAAGATGCCATATGATCATCTATGTTTAGAGGACAAGATTTTTAAATTTATTTAGAAATTTTTATAAAAAAATCAATTACTTCAATTAAATATATAAATAAAAATAAGTTAATAATAAAAAATATATTCTTTGCTTTACAATTTTGAGATAGTGATTTCTATTGATCTTTCTACCAAAAGTTCTATAAAAAAATTATAGCCTTTTTTATTAGCAACATATATCTCTCTAACCTCCTCATTTGTAGCTCAACTTTGCCTTGTTTATCTCCCCTTAATTGATTAATGTATATAAAATTAGAGCTATACATGTCTACTTTTGTAATGATGAGATTGATTTCAAATAATCAACACCAAATCTCCGCCATCCCTCTAAATTTACTATGGGTTCATCTAATGCACCCACTAAAGGTGCAAGTCCTAATTATTGTTCGATTCTTAAAGCTGATAAAATGGCTATGAAACTATTGAAGAATGGAGAAAATCTAAAGTCTACAAACAAATTATCATACCCCAAAATCATTTAAACTATTACAATGCATGGCTTTATAAATCCATCAACTTCTAACTATCCAAAACCTAACAAACAACTAACACTTAACTAGCAACTAATCCTATGTTAAGCACTACTTCTAACATCCCCTTTAGTACTCACATAGAAAACTTTATAATTGCAAAACTAATTAGATGTTGGTTCCCACTATGCATCTTTACATTAAATCTCACCCATTCTTAATTCCTCTCTCATTCAATATCTTCTTGACTCAAATCTGTTCCATCACGACATCAATTTCAAGGTTTTGCGCTCAAAAAGGCTTGACACTTAATTGGGTTTGCCGCTACTGTTTGGGTTTGCCGCTACTGTTTGGGTTTGCCGCTGCCTTACAGTATAGGCATGCTTGGCATATCTCCCCATTCATCTCCTATCCATAAACACATCTTCCTGTACGTCTCACTTGCCCTTAAACGCTTTGCTTTGTATCTGTTGTGAACTTTAACTACTCTTATAACTGTTTTCTTCTGCTTCGCATCCGTGTCTTCTCCTACATCTAGTGATCTTCATATGCTGCCAACGAACTTACAGACCCCAATAGTGACAGAGATTGCGATGATTCTTGATCTTCTTCAACCGTTCCAAGTCATCCCTGAGTTTCATCAAGGGCGTTTGGATACCTCCTGAGAGAACAAACAATCCTTATGATCCTTCTGTATATTGAAAAACCAGTCAGTGATATCAAACTATCGTGGATTTTTCATACTCACCATTAGATTCTTAAATTCCTCGCCAGAAAGCTCGTTAATTTTCTTGCACGCGTTAACATCAGCGATTATATAGATAATATGGGCAAAATGCGTACCAGTTCCTACAATGGAGATCAGTGCAAACATGATCTTCTGTCGCCCACCTAAGTTGGGGTTGGAAACACGAAGAATATATTAAAATTCGTGATTAAAGCTCTCGGCATCTTTATGAAATTGATGATCATCCTCTACTTTGCCCTTGCTGTACGTGATGGTTGTTTGGAGTCTCTGGCCTTAAGGGAACTGGAGTGTGCCGGGAATTCAAGTTGTCTTCATTTGTAGATTACAACGTACCATTAATATCTTCAATACTTCATCATTGCGTATCTCCCACAATCTTTAACGCTTGCAAAACCTACGCCATTCTCCAATCCACTCCTTGCATACACAATATGGAGACCTTTCTAAGAATGTTTTGTGAATAAGACATCTAAACCCTCCATCAAAAGCTTCAGGCTAGGCGATGAAAGTCGATGGAAGAGATTTGCGGGAAACTAACACGTCTTCAAATAGTACCCCATTGCAGAGTTCCAAATCTCGTGCAGCCCATAACTAAATATCTAGATACCCACTAAACCTTAATACATACTCGAATCTAATAGTCGAAAATAAAATGCAACTACTATAAAACATATATTTACTTCTCAGTCTAAATGAGATGTAAAATTAATGCTGACCATTTCACCACTGACTAAATGACAAAATAATATTCTCTATTGCCTACCAAATTTGACTCTCTTTCTACACAACGCGACATGCGCTAGCAGCAGTAAAGAATTAGGACTCGGACTCTGTTTATGGTCGTTCACGTGCTCAGAATCCATTTCCTCTAAATTAATTTACCAACCATGGTTTTCCTATAAATATCATCCCACACTCCATCCCATTTTATTATAAGATTAACAAGAAAATCTACAGGTGTTTTAAACATTGGGCTTTGCATGAGATTATTTATGCCTGTATAAACTCCAGTGTGAGAGATTATCTACTGCTGAATGAAATTTGGGTTATGGGTTTGTTTGAGATGGAGCAAGTGAAGATACTCAGCACATTGGCCAGTTCCTTTGGCATGCGCGTCTTGATTGGTCTGGAAGAGAAAGGCTTGAAATATGAATACCAAGAAGAGGACCTGCTGACCAAGAAGAGCGACCTCCTCCTGCAACTCAATCCTGTGCACAAGAAATTACCTGTCTTTATCCACAATGGCCAGCCTATATGCGAGTCTCTTATAATTCTTCAGTACACTGACGAGACTTGGGATTCCAAGCAGCTTTTACCCTCTAAGCCATATGATCGTGCCCTTGCGCGCTTCTGGGCCGACTTCATAGATAAGAAGGTAACGTATTCTCATGTTCTCGTTGGTGTTGGCATTGAGGTTTTTGATGTTTTCTAACTAAAATCTTTTGTGATTACAGTTTTTTGACTCGGCGCTTCGTATAGTGCTTTCGAAAGATGAAGATCAGGAGCAGGCCAAGCGTGAGATGCTGGAGAGCCTAAAAGCTTTAGAGGGTGCGTTGAATGAAATGTCAGGAGGAGGATCCCTGCCTTTCTTCAATGGAAAGGATTTTGGGTTCCTAGATATTGCCTTTATTCCATTTGCTTCTTGGTTCCATACATTTGAGAGTATGGGGAATTTCAAGTTACCGTTTGAGAGTGAATATCCATTGCTTGATGCGTGGGTTAAGAGATGTATGGAGAGGGAGAGCGTGAAGAAAGCCCTTCCCTCTCCTGATCGAGTTCTGGAATATGCATTGCAATTGAGGAAGAAATATTTGGTTAATTGAATTGTTTGTTCATCATATGGGTATTCGACAAATACCATGTTTATACGCATTTCAGAACTGTATCGTTCAATCTCAATGTTGATCGATTTATATGCTTGAAGAACAAATCTATTCGGTAGAGATCTGTAATATTTAGGCGATAGGGTTCCCATACGAGCATTCATGCTTCAAACTTTCTTCTCAGAAAATTGTCGGGGGCCATTTTTTTCTCTGCACCGTTTGAAAAAATGCTAAAAAAAATTATTTTGTTTCTTAGTTTTCATTGCAATTCTGCAGATTTGTCTTGTTGGTGAGAAAAAATCGGCGTCCGTGGGCGAAAACCCTAAGATTTGTTCACCTACATTTCTTTTGCTCACGTTTATGTAGACTTTTGTCTATGCAGCATAGGCAGTGGATCTAAAATTTCCATGGAATTTGATTTTCCTCTTCAAAGTTTATTGATTAAAAATGAAATGGTGGCCCACTTTAGTTTTCGTTATTTAGAAAGTTTAAAGGTTGGTCTCAGCTATTCTAGAACCCATAGAATATAGTTTTCCTGGGAATTTTAAAGGGGCAGTGCTTCGATGTTGTATATAACTAATAAATACAATAAAAAACAAGAGCTGTGAGGCAGCATGAGTCCCTGCCTAGTGCCAAAAATAGGCAAAATTGATTTGTACAAATGCAGATGTTTGTGTAAAACATGGGGGAGGATGTTATTTTATTTTATAATATTATACAAGAATATTAAATATTGATATTAAAAACAATAATAACATTAATTGAAAAATAAATTCAATATTAACAAAAAAAATATTATATAAATTGAACATAAATACAATTAAATTCTGAAATAAATTAAATTTAAAAAATTAATACTATATAATTCAAGTAAAAAGTTCAAAATAAATTAAACTATATTAAAATTGATACAATTTACATTTTAACTTTTACATTAAAAAATACAAATAAAATCATAATAAAAAAAATTCTACACCAAAAAAAAGAAGCTACCTTTGGCAAAATTTGGCTTCCATCATCGAGTGTTGCAATGCTTGAGTTGTCTTGCCTTTGGTGAATTGCAGAAATCTCTGAGCCGAATCGAATAGTATTTGTCGGCAGTCCTTGAGCCAGGGTTTGGAGAAGCTCTTTACGTACGCACATCATGGTCTTTCAGATCGATAGTCTTGGTGAGGCCGTTGGTTGTAGATAGCGTGTAAATTCTTTTCAGAAACACAGGTAAAAAAATTTAGAATTGTGAAATTAATCATAGTTTCGAAAAAAAAAATTAACGGCAACAACCAATGATAAAAGCAAAAACTAATTTCATTTTAATTATTAATTCTATTAAATAGCAAAACATTAGAAAATGTGAGAAAAGCCAAAAAATAATTAAATGTGATTGGTTGTCACGGATTTCAAAGCAAATTAATAGGCAGAGATGAAAACATTAGTTTCCGCCTATAGATAGGCGGGACTAACAATACATTGTGAAAAATAAAAGCAATTAAAAACCTTATATGCAATCTGCCATAAGGAGTAAAGAGAGAGACACGTGCATTATAAAAAAAGTGCATGTATTCGAGTTTTAGCTGCATGAATAGATTTTATTTTACGAGAAAATATATGTTTTTCCGGAATAGTTTATATTTTATATAGTGAATAGTACCAGTTCTGTAGATTTTTTTGGGTTATTTTTTATTTATTTTTATTTAATTCGTATGATTTCTGCAAACCGAAAAAGCAATGAATTCGATTGTTCTTTCCTAAATCCAATTGTTATGATTTTCTGCATTGTTTTTTTTGCTTTTCATTGACGCTTCTAGTTTTTATTGAGGGACCTTGGACGTAATTATATGAAGGAATAAATTAGAGTACAACTTCTCTCCAAAATATATAGGAGTACAGCTCAGCTTAAAAAACAGGAAGGAAGTCTGCATCACAATGGAAATAATTCCGGGGCTTCCAGAAGATTTAGGGATGCAATGCTTTGTGAGGGTTCCATACAGATACCACTACAATCTTAGGGCTGCGTGCAAGAGCTGGGATGCTCTTCTCAGCTGCCAACACTTTTATCAACAGCGACAACGCCATGGGCAGTGCGAGGAAGGAGTAGTTTCTCTTTACTATTTTGGACAAAATGGAGGTAATTTCGATGTAATTATTTATTACCCGCTTGCGCAGTGGTGGGAAAGACTCCCTCAAATCCCAACGGAATTTGGACTAAAATACAGGGAGTATCATCGTTGTGTGTTCATTAGATCGACAAAACAGCTGGTTGTGGTGGGGATTTTCAATAGCCGCAGCAACAAAGATGGTGTGTTGATATTTGATTTTTTATCTCGGAGATGGCGGCTGGGCGCCGACATGCTATACAGCAAAAACTAATTTCATTTTAATTATTAATTCTATTAAATAGCAAAACATTAGAAAATGTGAGAAAAGCCAAAAAATAATTAAATGTGATTGGTTGTCACGGATTTCAAAGCAAATTAATAGGCAGAGATGAAAACATTAGTTTCCGCCTATAGATAGGCGGGACTAAAAAAGTCAAATTTCTAGAATATAAGTAGTCAATCAAACATACCATTAAGTTTGTAATTTAATTGTTATTTATTCATTTAAGGAAGTAAATTTTATTATTTTGAGATTAATCTAATTAATGTTATGATTAGTGTTACTTTCTATTTTAAATATAAGAAAAAATAAGACATAAAAAGAAAAATAAAATAAAAAATTGAAAGTTTTCTATCATTACTTTAATGATATTTTAATTATACTAATATTTTAAAATTTAAAAAAAATTATTTAAAACATTTTTGTAAGTAATATTTTTTTTTCAATAATGATGATTAAAATAAGTATAAAATATCAAAAATTTGTATTGATATATTGTGATGATTTAAATATGGTGTTTTTGTTTTTGTCAAAAAGATTCAAATTCCATTGGAATTTTATTATTGAGTGATTATGTAGGGGATGGGTTCCCCTATTTATGACCTTACTGATTCAAGAGATTTTGGTAGTGTAGATACCTGTTATTCCTTAAGTATCAACCTAAGAGATATCATAATAAACATATAGTTTTATATAAAATTACAACAAGATTTTGTAAATGATATAAAACCTTAGTCTAGATACCTCTTAATCTTTAAATCTCAACCTAAGAGATATCAACATAATCTTATAATCTTATATGAAAATACAACAAAATTTTATAAATGATATAAAACCTTTTAATAATAAAATTTAACAAAGGTGGGGCCCTACTATTCTAAAGGGTCGATTCTATACGTAACATGCCCCCCACCATGCAAAAAAAATATCATTTATTAAGATTCAAATTTATCTTAGATGTGATATATAAGGCATGAGGTCAAAATGACATGATTTTGGTAGTCTACATACATATTAATCCTTAACTCTCAATCTAAAAGATATTGGTATAAAATTGTAGTCTCATATAGAATTACAACAAAATTTAATAAATGATATAAAATCTCAATATCAATGCCTCTTAATCTTTAACTCTCAACCTAATAAATATGAACATAATCTTATAATCTATATAAAATTACAACAATTTTTTTGAATGATATAAAACCTTTTAATTATAAAATTTCACAAAAAATAAAACTCATATAATAAACATTAGCCACATTTTTCAAAGATAAAAATATAATATTAATAGTTGAACACTAAATTTGAGGATGCCATCCAAAACCTTTTGGACGTCTCCTACACCTTAATTCTCTTACACAAGCTATCTCGGAGAAGGGAAGGCTTTCCATAGTCAATCTAACTCAAGGCTCTTTCTAATTTTGAAGGCTAGTTCTAGTATCCAATCAGACGAGGGAAGAATTTTCTTTTTTCTCTCTATCAAGAAATTTAGATAGGCATAGTTATATTATCTTTGACAAAATACTTATAATAGATATATTATAATTTATGGAGACATTGAAATAGATGAAACATATTATGCATGCGAGAATTTACTCATTATGGCATATATGTTTTAATCTATTTGAGATTCAACCAAAGCATAAATAAAGGGGACATAACATTTGTTTATCAAATCAACTAAAAACTTCATACATGCACTTAGAAAACCTTTGCAACTTTATTATTGAACATGTTGCTGAGAATTGTTAACAAAGTACTTGATATGGTCCTTGAGTCTACACACAACAAATGTTTGTACTAGTGCTAGCCCATTAATGAGATCAACTATATCACATAATCACTATAGTGGTAAGCTTATATCTAGAAAACGTAATCACACTAAGACTTAAAATAATTCACTCATAAAATTGAATATCATTAGGCTCAAATATAGCATTCATGCATGATTTCTTTTTGAAACATTTCTAATCACAACTAGGTAGTAGGCTACATATAGTTTTTCTTATTTGCATATGTCAATAAAACTTCAAATCTTAACCTACATTCAAATCTTATCATCACCATATTGCTTATTGTATCATTGGAGCTAATAAAGAATATAAAATACAACAAGTAGAAGAAGAAGAATTTGAGTAAATAAGGGAATCAACTAAGAAAATGTGAACTCTATGCTCACCAGGTACATCATTCCAAATACTCGAAGACCTTAAGATGAATTATAGGGAATTGGCTAGGCGGCCTTACATCTAGTCCATTATACAACTTGTTGGAGTGGATGTTTAATTAAGAAGTTATACCTTTTCCTTCCACCTATGCATATACCAACTTAAATTCTATGTCCACTAAGAATTGGTAATTGTTAATCTATCTATGCTACTTAAATGCATTTTGAAGTCATTTGTTGCAAGGCCGTTGAATCATCAAATAGATTGCATTTAATATTGTTTAATATATTTTACTTAAATTGATAATTACATAAAAGATTTTGAGATTATGACTTCTTTTTTTTAAGAGTGGTAATATAGCTTCTTATTGAAAAAAATACCTTAGACTTGTTATGATTTGGATTACTTTACAATCCATATAACCTGTCCTTTTCCTAAGCCTTCATACTTAAAATATTAAACCATTACTTGTCTCATCAACACAAGTCTTTCATATTCCAATCACATTCTGACTAATGTAGTTGCTCATTGTAATACAAAACGTGCATAAAACAGCTCTTAATGTCTTCATTCTTCTTTTATTAAGTGCTATCATTCATAACGAAAATTATAACATCAATTAACTATAGCTCAGATCTCAAATCAACTATAGCTATGACTGGTTGTGTCTTCACCTTAATAAAGCGGGTGAATCAGAGCATGCCTTGGGTAAAACAATTCACCGTGCTGCATTTTGATTTGCCCGCTTTCTAATTTGCACCCTCCTTATTTGAGAATTTAAGTAACTTTTTTCCTTCAATTTTTAACTTCTAAATTATGATATTTAATAATTTAATATTTATTAAAAGTATATTATATTTAAATAGTTATTAATGTAATTATTAATTATATTTCAATTATTAATTAATAATAGATATTATTCATTTAAATGTAATATAATAATAATTTTTTAAATTAATAAAATATTAATTTACAATCAAATTATTAATTAAATAACTAAAAATAATTTTTTTTTGATATAATTTATTTAAGATAAAAAATTATATTAAAAAATTAATTTTGAATATTTTTTTAGAAGAATTTGGAGCTAGAAGTAAACAATCTAATAATATAAAATAAAATAAGGCATTTCAATTGAATTTAAGTGATAAAATATGTTATTTAAGATGTTATAAATTTATCTCTTAAATATTTAAAATATTAGGGTCTCATTTGAATAATTGCAATAGATATTGTCATATTAAGATTAATTACTTTAATTTTTTAAAGAGATAAATACTTAACCAAGACCTTATCTACAATAATACTTAAATGAAATTTGAATCTATAAAATAATAAATTAAATATATATGATTTTACGAATTTAATTTAATTTAAATCTTAATGTATTATCTTAATCATAATATATTTAATTAAATATGTAAATTAACTTAACAAATGTATTATATAGTATAATTTAAGTTAAATGATATTTAATATGTTATGATATATTTTTTATTTTACTTATAGTATAATATCTTAAATAACTTAAATATAAGACAATTTGTTCTCTTTCTAAACATATGATTTGTATATTCACCAAAGAACTATTTATATTGAAAGATTATAAATTATTCTCTTTTAAAACTTATGATTTGTATATTCACAAATAAAAATTATTTATATTATTTAACTAAAATTTACCTTATTAAATTGATTAAAAATTAAAAATTCTTTAAAATATTGAAATTGAGACTGGCTAGCTCATTAGTTGAACATTGCCTTATTTACCATTCATAAAGATTGCTATCTATCATTATCATGGTAGAGTATTTAGATTTTTTAGTTATTGTTTTATTTATTTAGTTGATACAAAATTTCATGTCTTTCAAAGATTTAATTAAAAAAAAAATTATTCTTTTCAACAATACTTTAAATTCTTAAAAAACATAAAGAATTTTTATTTTTTCTTCTATAAGACATGTGAAAAAATTCCATTGAAATATATCTTATTAGTTCCTGCTGTGTCGGCGTGATATTAAAGCATTGGTTAGATGCATTTCTTATTTTTAGTTGACCAATTAAAATATTTAATAATTGAAACAAAATTATTTGGTCTTATTCTCATTGGTTCCCGCCATTAAATTTTATTATAAAAAATAAAAGTAATTGATTTTCTTCACAAAAAATTCTAGGCCGCTTAGAAACTGAAAGTTCTAGAAGGACTTTCACGCCATGACTAGCTTTCAGGGCCGAGGGAGCCATTAAAGCAATGAAGCACAAGGTGAAGCTCTTCCTGTACTGCTTGATGTCTCTAGTTTTGTCACGCAGAGCGTTGCAAACATCGAGGAGCTTCATGGTATCATCAAGGGTTTCGTCCATCCACTTTGAATTCTATCGGACAACTACCTGTCGGATTTGGGGAAAATTCTCTCGGAACTCTCTATTCATTGACAGGAACAGGTCCAGTGTCTGCTAAAGCTAGTTGATGCTCAGATTGTCCTCAACTCCCTATAGTCGCTGGAGTTCCAAGCAGAGAAGGGTTTCCAAGGTCTCGTCCTCCGAGTGGAAGTCAATTGCAATGTCATGTTTTATTTTTTCTAAAAATTAGATGTTACTAGTTATCAGTTGTTTTCGGTATGAATGCAGTAGATTCCATGGTTTCCCAAAGGAACAAACAAAAAAGCCCATGCCAGCTATGTATGCTACTCTATACAAACTCCTCCTCCTGCCTGGCCTGGAACAACACTTGTAGATAAATATAGGAAAGTATGGGATTGTCCAAAGCCTTTCTCTATCATTGGTTCAACTGGCTCAATTGGAACTCAGGAATGTATAATTTATAATTAAAAAATAGAGTATCATATATTTCAAAGCTCCAAATTTTAAGTACTCTAAATGGTGGTGATTTGTGTTGATTTTGAGCATTGTGGATCCAGAAAATAATATTATAACTTGGCTAATGTTAATTTTTGTTGAAAAAATGAAATTAATTTTTTAAAATCCGCTAAGTAGGATATGGATTTATCTTTCCAAAGTACTTGGCATATGAATATTTTTATGAGAAAAAAATGCATAATTCAGAAGTCAGAAACAAGTGTGGAGAAAAAGATAAAAACACTGGAAATCTAGATAACTTTGTTTTCTTCATTATGCTTCTACTGGAAAACCATGAATGAAGTTGAAGCTATGATCTGTTCTCATTTTATTGAGTAAAAATAAATCATTAAAACTAAAATGCCTATATCTTTGGTGCCAAATTCAAATTTCTTTATTTTCACCAATCCTTAATACTTGAATGAAATAGAGATGAAACTACTTGTAATGTGCCAAGCTAAATTTCTCTAATTTTAATAAATGTCTAATGAAATACCAACACTAGAATGCTCTAATTATATGGTGATTTTTAAAGTGTTTGATAAAATGCATATAATAATCAAACTAAAAGAAAATGATATACATGTTCCTTTCGATAGACTACAGCCATAGATTTACACATAAAATTTATTAACATCATTGATGAGAATGATTGCATTACATATATAAGTTAATAGGAAGTAATCTGACATCCAAGTTGATGAATCATATGGTAAGTTGTTGTAATTGTCTCTATTAAATAGAAAGACTAATCTACCCCTCTTCTCAGACCTATACTCTCTCAATATCTCTTCTACAGTCATGTCCAATACTGCTGATATGATCATTGTAGGTTGGGATAACACCAATTCAACTCTAGATGGTTGTAGACTCTAATTAAATAGTTACTTGCATAGCTTACACAAGTTGGTATAGGCTTAGCTGTAGGAACAACTGAGTAAATATAGTGAAGCATGTAGATTTTGGAAGGTATTCCCTTCAATAATGACGCTGGCTATATGCATAGTGTTCTAAAACATAGCAGATTGTGACGCTAGCAACTTACTTCCAAATATCCAATAATCTTCCTTTAGTCTCACGTCCCTGTTGGACTTGTGGTTGCCTACAAACTAGAAGGACTACCTAATATATAACAAAATCTACCTCAAATTTATCATATGCAATAGTAGAAGGCAGTGCAAATGATTGTACAGAGAGAGGGGATGATAAAAGAAAAACATGGGAAATTAAAGAAACAAAGGTAGAACAGGAAATAAAAGAGCCCACTATCTCCATCCTTCAAAGTAGAGTAGACCTCCAAAGGAAAATTGGTACTACAAAACTAGAGTAATGTGTATGATCTCAATAATTAAAAGGAATTGCAATGGAAAAGAAACTAGAAAATGTGAAACCCAAAATTTATCCTATCCAAATTCCCAAAGCCTGTGTTGTTAACAACGAGATAAACTCATATAAACTATGATGAATTCAGTATATCGTTAAGAATGTGAAGCTTAAACAGTGTAATATCAAAAATCCTAAATACTATTCACAATTACCAATGGAATTTACCTAAATTTAATAATAGGGGCCACATTAACTATTTGTTTATGAATATGATCTGTCTGTTTTTTCAAGGGCCACATTGCATTTACATGCAAGACATTTGTCAACAACACCCATAGAGATGATCATACTATTATATTTTTTTCTTAAAAATATATTTAATTATGATTTGAGACATATGATATAGGGCAAGAAATTAAAAAAAAAATTGATCACTATTGACCGTATGAAAGACATTTTGTTATACTAGAGAATTTCATCCCAATTAAAAAAAGCAAATTTCATTTGTCTTTCTCTGTTTTTCAATTTGGGCATATTTGCATATGTTCATAAATTTTGTGTAACATCCCCAAAACTAAGTACTTTTAAACATATAAACTGATTTATACAACGAAAAAAATTTATGAAGTCAAATCTATATAATCAAATTTATAAATTCAAAACTATTTATGCTACTTCACAAATCCTTTTCCTTCTTATTGAAAACCTTATTTCCCTCTTTCTCTCTTCATTACACGCTACACATAAGAGTCAAATACACAATGAAAACAACAATATAAATATTGATCCCAAATACACAATGAAAACAAGAAGACATGTGTTTAAAAAACCAACCAACATATTTGATCTATTGGCCACCAAAGTGATCAAGCCTGATGAACTACTTAATCTGACTGCTAAAAGACTTGCCATAGTTGTCCTCCAATTCAACCAAACCATTTAATGAGTGTGTTAGTATTGAAATCATCCCAATCCGCTTCCACAACCATTCTTGTAGCAAATCCTCCATCACATCTCACAATGTCCAATTTAACTAAACTTTTTAAAGACATCCTCCATTCTAATTGCCTCATTCACATTAACTAAAAGTAAATGCCCATCAATAGTTACAATTCCATCTTCTACCCTCTCTTGTCCAATCTACTTCTCTCATTATATCTCTACCACTAATTCGAACATTATAGTAGGAACTCGATGCTTTGCGTCTCTTGTTTACTCTAAACTAATCATACGCTTCACGTCCTTGTCCTTGTTAATTTTTAGTTATTTATGAATTTTGTGTTTGTTGGCAATAGGTAGTTGGGGGTAGATAGAAGGAAGAAATACCTTATAAAGACATTGTCTGTCTTTATAAGGCAATAATTTGATTTGATGTTGAAGATGACCCTCTTTAACTCTTTATTGCTCAATTATGTTTGATGAGATTAGTGTTGTCCACAATAATTATTTATGTATTTAACTCCATGAAAATAATATTCATTCATTTGTTGTCAATACCATGACGGTCTTTCTGTCAAAAGCCTTAGCCTCATTGTGCCTCTGTATTATGTTTCTATCATATATATGCTCTGTATGTTTTTCAAATATTAATACCACATGTAAGCAAGCCTGTTGATTCATGCTCTGTTTTTGAAAGACTGAAGAGATCTAGGCGTAAATTGCTTATTTAGAAACGCTTGTGTCTAAAAATGCACAAATTTTGGTCATGTCCTAGAGGCGTGTTGTTCTTAGAGTGGAAACTGTGACAACCATTCAAGGATACAAAGCTTCTGGGAAGTAAATTGTTTATATTGACAAAGCGTGTATAACTATATTAGTTTTGGTTTGATCTCATTCTTTCTAATAAATTTTGTATAAGCATTATGGACATGATTAGGGTTTTAAAAATCTGGTGATACTTGGATATTTACAGAGCTTGGTTAATTTTGTGGAATGTTTCAGAAGCCAGATCTGGGCTATATGAAATGATTTTCTTCTATATCGAATAGGATTAAAGTAGTTACTACGCAATTTTTGCAGAAGTGCCGTTTAATAATGGTTCTTCTCTGCACTTGATGTCTGTCCTATAGATTATAGCTGTGTCAATGTATTTTAGTACAGCTTTGAAATTTAGTTACTAATCCCAATAATTCCCTTTTCCCATTTGTAACAAGAAAATGATTCAGTTAAAATGACAATGTCGCTCTAGATGTGTAATATTTTGAATGAGAAAACGCCTAGATGAAAGATAAAATCTATTGTTTGTATGATGCTCAGAGTATTATGTCTTTCATTTTGGTCTTCTTTCTGTAAGTGAGTTAATGCTTTTTAGTAAATCTTAAGTAGTAAGATTTAAAGGTGTTAGATAAATTGTGGCTATTACAAGTCCCTTTAATAGCCTCGGTTGTGTAGTAACGACATTTTAGCAAGAGTTATTAGTACAAACCATACTGGTTATCTATTTGGACTATGGAATACAACTGATTGATGGCCACTTTTTAGTATAAGATTTTAGTTTAGAGCATACTGGTAAGTCCTCTGTTTGGGCTTTTATGGTAAAGGTTAGGGTTTACTGTTGCAGAAGAAAAATATTGCACTAGTTTCAGGCAGGAATTGCAGTAATGGCCTTGTTTCCTATTTTTTGATCAATGCTGACATATAAAGGAACTTTGATTAATGGTCAAGATGTTGAAGGAAAACATGGCCATTTGAAATCTATATTATTAGAAACAAGAAACCCTGCAATGGCAACAGACGGAAATGTGACGGAGGTTGTGTATAAAAAACGGATTTTATATACTTATAAAAAACTTTTTAAAATATCATAACATGGGTAAGTCCTCTATTTGGGTTTTTATGGTAATGGCCTTGTATCCTATTTTTTGAGCAGTAATTAATGGTCACAATGTTGAAGGAAAACAACCATTTGAAACCTATGTTACCATAAACGAGAAACAGAAATTGCAAGGCGAGAAACAAAAACTGCAATGGTAACTGAAATGAGAGAAACATGATATTTAAGGGTTACGTATAAAAAATGGATATTATAATAAAAAAATTAGATGGAAAGTTCAGTGTTTTTTGAAGAAGATAACTATAAGGGAAATTTGGTTTGGAGAATCACCTGCACTTCACACTTTCATTGAATATGACTCTAGAGCTCCAGTTGAGTTTTCCTACACATCTGCTATACAAAGAATTTTACAGAAAAGGTAGGTTCAGGTCGGTTTGGGACAGTTAATAAGGGTGAATTGTCAAACAATACCATAGTTGCAGGAAAGTAGTTAAAAGGAATTGAGCAAGGAGAGAAGCAATTTTGCATGGAGGTAGCAACTATCAGCAGCACCCATCACTTGAATTTGGTTAGGTTAAGTTTATAAATTTTTAAAATAAACAAAACTTCCTAAAAACTCCCTTGAACAGCAGTAGCTCGACCGAGGGAACACAGAAAATCCCATGAAGAGGGGACAAGGCCTAGAAAAGGCCTAAAAAATCAGACTTTGTTCATGTTTCACACACAGACTCCTTGGCAATGGCGCTTTGCCGAGCTAATCTTTCTTGGCCCCGATTTTACTCTTAAAAGAGATACCCTGTTCATACAGGTTATTAGGAGTAGCAGCTAAGTAAAAAATTAGATGATTACCCCATCATATTCCAAACCAAGTACGTCATGTTCCTTTTTCTATGCATTTGAAGTCTCAGACTGATAAAAATGACCCATCAGATAATGCCATTGATTGACACGCGAGTTTTTTTAAACATGTCTAGTTAGGTACTTTTGCAGGATACAGAACCATCTTCTGAGCTTTTTGAATGGGAACATATGAACTGAGAGTTTTTTGTTCAGCATGAACTGAATTCTTAGGTTGATTTTCTCTGCACTGGCTTCAGTGAATGATTGATCAACCTTTTATGCATTTAGCTAGCTTTAATATTCCTTTTACAGTGCAGGTATCTAGAAGATGACAAAGGAATCAGAATTTTTTTGCCACATTTCATATACAGCGCAATTTTCCAAGAGCTGTTATTTAGATGATTTCTGCGAGTACTTTTTAACTTGGACATTGCCAAATCTTAGCTCATTTGTTCAACTGCAATATAACTAAAATAAAACATCTACTGTGCTTAAGTATTCCAAATCCTGTGCAGAAATTTGAAAGTTACAAATCACTTAATCCTCGAATATTTATTGCTTACCTTCTCAGGGAAAGGCACGAACACGGAACAACAGGAGGCTTAAATTTCAAGGCTTTAAATTTATTTATATACATCTATTTATCTATGCATAGAATCAGCTTTTAGACTCCTAGACATTGTAAGATTTTTATCTACTTAAAATGATATATCACTTTCATTTTGGCGAGCTGGGATTTATCTAGCTGGTTTTTATTAAGTGGTTGGATTTATCTAGTTGGTTTTAGCTGCAAATGCAGGATAATTTCCCACTTAAACTAGAAAACATTTGACAGACCGTCCCAATAACAACAGACTATATCAGATGACAATGATAAACTCTGCTGTTGGAACTCTGTATTAGTTGTAAGATTGTAAACAGCAAGATGAAGTTAAATAATAGCTTCTCAAATCATGGAAACACAATGCCCAAATTTTAGTAAGAACTTCTACAGCTTAGAAAACTGTATTCTTTCATACCACAAAGATTTGTATTTTACAAATTCTGCTCCAAGTTTTCAGCCTTTGGAAGGACTACAGCTGCAATACAGCCCTTGTTATTTATAAAAATGAAGAGCTTGAATATGTTATTCAATTTATTCATTGGAAGGAAACACAAAATCATCGTCATGAGGCTTGGGAGACACAAGCAGAGCAGCATAGAGACGTAGACGATCTTCCTCAGAATAACTTCTAGATAGAGGTCTTCGCATTCTAATGAAAGATAAAGAACTCAGTGCAAATCGGGCTTTGTGGCGTCGCCATGCCAATTGGATTGCTACTGCAGCCCATGTACGCCAACCTGGAGAATAATACCTGGCAGTTCGCTTGAGCTTGTCACTGAGGAATGTATAGCGGAAATGCTGAGTGACATAGATGATATCTTTGGCCTCTAGTCCAAATGCCTCAGTGGTGTCTATGCTAGTAACTGTTGCAGAAGAGAGAGGGAGGCGTTGTTTGAATGGGCGGCGGAGACACCAAGAAAGTAATTCATCACCGCAGAAGTTTCCAGGGCCCAACATGCAAGAGCTAGTAACACCATTGGTTAGTTGGTTTGTGCTGCGGAAGTGGCCTCGCACTATAAAGAGCATTCGTTGCACTGGATCACCTTCTCTAGCTATCTGTAAAATAAAGTTGAGACCTTTCAATTTCAATTTTTTGGTGGCAGAAGTAATTTCAATACTGTTGCATTAGTCGGAGATCCATTTCTACAGGATGTTTTTCAAATAGTAGAAACAATTTCAAAAAATATATTTTTAAACCATCTTATTTGGAAAAAGAAAACCAGTTTTGCACAATTTGTGCAAAACTCTTTCTAAATAATTAACTTCGGTTTCTGATATAGTTTCTTAAATTATATTTAGAAGGACCAGCGACTGTAATTCTTTTGAATGTAATTTTTTGTGGGATATCTCAAGCACAATGGGATTATGAAATTTGTGCCCCTTTCCAAGTCAATTATATTGCTGAAATTAAATGGATTGAATCAAGTCTATTGAAATTTAAATGTACCGTTTCGCCCTTCGTAAAGAGCATTGATTTGACCCGATCGCAGATGTTTTCCAGAACCAGTTCGTCCATGTGTTGAAACAGGGGCACCTGCACAATTTCAAATTCGAACAAAATTTATCTAATATAATACTAATTCATGGGTCCCTGTACAATTTCAAATTCAAACAAATTTATCCTATATAATACTAATTCAATACCCATGAGGATCTATATATTTGAGGTAAGAGTGGTTTGTTGGCATGGTTCTTATTTGTTAAATGTTTTCATTAAATTGTAGGGTATGCAATTTATTGATCATTTTTTTTATCAAAAGATTGTAGTTCAATTGGTTTAGTATAATTGGTGAGAGTAATTTTATGTTCTTTTATTACATCATCTATGAAGATTCAAACTCTCAGAGGCACGATATAAGGTATGATACTATAATCATGCACCAGACGACTTTGATAGAATAGATACCTCTGAGTCTTTCACTCTCAACTAAAAAGATATCATCATAAGCTTGCATCAATTTCAATTCCTCCATTAAGAAGGAATTATATAAACTTATTTTGAATTATCACATTAATTAATAAATCATAAAATATAATCCTAAAAATTAATGGAAATTATACTACGGAAATATATGAACTATATAGTATAATTAAATTTTGACTTTTTCAAGTCTCGCTACTGAACCCTTTATCAACTAAAAGATAGAAACCAAAATTCAATTTAAGCCATTTAGTGTGAATATTAACTTCTAACTTACTCAAGAATGGATTCAGTATTGAGATTAAACACAAGAATTTAAAGTACTTAGATAGTCTAATCCATTCTGGTCAATGTTACAAGTAAATTTTGAACTAGTAAAACAGAAGAATACAATCCTCTGTTAACGAGTGCCATTGCAGATAAGTTTTACCATTTTACTAGGGCGACTCTCTTTGATGAGTTGGTAATACCTGGCGTACAAGATCTAAACAGAGGTGATATTTGATGTCTCGCCTAAGGCCTTCAGGCAAGTTGTGAATCATTGCACTTTCATCTACACCACGCATTGCGGCCCATTTCTGCCGTTCATAGTGTCTCACTCTCTGTCTCAGATGTTGAGGCAGCTGCTTGCGATTCATCCACCCTTCAATGTTTCTCATTTTGAGCTGCATGGATTGCTTCCTAGAAGCCGCAGCTTGCAGAAATACCTTCAACACACACAATCAAATCCTAAAGTCTACCTTTATAAACTTCAAGAAAGTTCCAAAATTGCAAGAGTCTCAAGATAACTATTGACCTAACTGAATGACCAGAGATAGGGTTGCTCTAATTTTAATGAGATATGGGAGTTTCAAGAAATGACTTGATTATTAAATATCTATATTATGAACCCAAAAACATCATTTAGCAATAACCCCCATTGAAATGCATAAGAACATCTGATTCATCGTGATGATGGATCGAACATTTCAACAGAGTCTTTATTCTTAAAACACTTTCCTACAATTTTGATGGATTGTCCAAGTCTCATATCCAAGCATTAATGTTTAACTGCAAAAGTATATGCTAACTTAGAAATTAGAGGTCACCTTTATATTGCCAATAAGCATTGTGACTAGAAGCAATCCACTGGTTAAAATTATAATGTTGAAAATCACCTCCAGCCATTCTGTAGTGCTCTCCAAATTGCCAAATGTACTGTCAATGATCTTAGCTTATCAGTCTAAATCCATCCATTGACAAATTCAAATGCAATGTCCCAAAGCGGGGCAAATTTGAAACAAAGAATCCAGTCGCTTTAGAAATAATACCATAATCTACAGAAAATAATACCTTAGTGTCATTAAACCCCAAAAGATTGGGAACAGTATCTTTTCTATCCGGTTTGTGTTTATAACTAGAGGAACCACCCATTTATAAGCCCCGAAGTTGAATTTACCATTTCCTTTTATGCAGATTGCATGCACAGTAGCATTCGCTTCCCAAACTAATCTCTCTGGATTTCTCACCGGCGATGAACCATAAATTATAGGACTGACACAGCCCAAAATGCTATAATCACAGCCATTGGTGACTTCACATTGCTTTTGTAGACATTTTGCTGTTCTTTGAATTCCAAGCAGGTACCAGCAACCACCAGCAGCCTACCAAATCAAACCCCCAAAAAATAGTGTAATTGATCAATTTAGAATAAGGCAGTTGGAAGAACATAGAAAGACATCTCTTGTCTGTTTCCTAAGAACAAAGAAGTAGAATATGAAAAACCAGCAATGGCTTCCTGCCTAGATATGAGCAAGTAATATTAAAAGTAAAACAATCAACCAAGCACGATGATTATGAGGATATGCACAATTTACACAATCAACAGAGGTTGCTTGGCTTTTCAATCAAACAAATAAGAATTGCTTAAAAACTTTGAAACATATCTTTAGAACGCTCCAACGTTCAGAGTAGTTAATCAGGAAACACTATGGTTGATGACAATTTATAGTAGTACTATAGATTCTACAGTCTTTCATGATGAAGTCAATAAAAAAATCATTGATCATTTCACAATTTCGAAATACACTTGCTTGTTTGATTCAACGCTAATCAACTCACATGAGCAGCAACAAAGTATGCAAGCATGTTCAAGGCAAACCCTGCCCAGATTGTGCCAAAAACATAACCAGTTATATGCTGCATTCTTCGAAGAAGACAGATAGAGTGATACACCTTGGGAAGGTACTGGAACAAAAACATAATCAAGAAAACACTCATAACCATCACGATCTCTCCTTTCTCAATAAGCACAGGAGCCACCGCCCATAAAACAATCTGAGAAGGCAATAAGAATAAGTCAATTTTACTTCAAAAGTTACTATCTAGTAGTATTATTACACTCTGATATACATGTTGAGATGTAAGACAAAAATAAACTTTTTGAGATAATCTAAGAGATGCTTCTACTTATATCAAAAACACAGAAACTATAATAAACTATGCATCATGACCAGTGACCTGAGGAAAAGGCAGGATAACAAAAACATCAAATAAAAGTCCTTTTCTGGATCCCAGGTAATGCAGAGCAATGGAACGAGGGTCTGTCACAAGCTTTCCAGAACCTACAACCAGAGATTCCTTTGAAACATATGCTAACTTCAGCTGCAGCCATATATTCCACAGATGCATTGCATCACACATGGATCTCAGAACCGTGACTGTTATTGCAAACCAACCATCCACGTACAGACACATGAATCCTTCACTGACAGAGAGAGCATAGAAGAATAACGGATCTATGGCTAATCCCAATCCACATATAAGAAGAAAGAAGCGGTTCCATTTCCGAATAGCTCTGCTCCTTGGGTCTAGAACTCTGCCAAATATCCACTTGCTGTGAATTGAGATCTGGCATGTTTCCATGTGGTGATCATTCTCCAGTGTGTCTACATTCAAACCCATGTTTAAGGCCTCCGGATGATGCGTATTTTTGGTGCTTGTGCACCCATTTGAGGGGCTTTCAGAATCTGGAGTTGCATTACTTCTATTATCTCCAAAGAGTATTGGAAAATTAGAATTTTCCATTATGCCCAATTCATTGCTTTTCTTACCAAAAAGCTTGGACCTGATTGCTTGCCCTCTTCTCCCTACTCTTACCCTCCACCTGTCAAATTAAACATATGCTATCAGTGTCTCATCGATAGGAGGGAAGTGGTGAGGCAACTTATGGAAATGTATTTCTAGATTTCCCATAATTCATCAGAGAAATCAAATATTGCTTACAAGAATATAATTTTACTGAAAGCAAAAAGTAAGAGCTCAATTTTAGTGTTGTATATCAAGGAAACAGAAAACAATTTTCTAAGTAGTTTGGTTGGATGTAACTTTTATGTTTTTGAAATCATAGGAATCCAAATTTATTTCTTGGAAATTTTAAAAGCACACAGAGCTTCTGGCTTCTATTTGAAACATTTTCTTAAGAAAAATAAGGGGTTACATTAATATTGTATTCTGTAATCATTTCCCTTGTTTAAAATATCTACCAAACTGTTCATCATTCCATACTGAAATAGAATCATTAAGTACCAAATGATTTCAATACCATTGTTATTGTCATTAGCCAGCAGAAACATAAAACATGAAATTAGGATTTAACCAATTAGGAGATATTACCAGCTAGAGATCAACTCAAATACCAATGTGATTGTCAGGTAGTTAAGAAAGTTCTGTAACTCGGAATATGATTTAAGATTATTCTAAGAAAATCTATTAAAATTCTCTATGTAATCCATACAATAAATCGTAATGGTATTCAAGAAATCACTTTCATTTCATAACAATTCTGTTTGCTGGCTACTCAAACTAGTATTGAATATCTCTTACCCTGATTTTCCCCTGTTAAGTCGACGATATTCATTCTGTGCCTCCATTTGAAAGCTAGGTTGCTTTACTCAGCCTTCACTTGTTTGGCTTATCCTGTTCTTATCCTGAATCTAGTATAGGCATTACCTTTTTTTATATGTTAGAGGATTAAAAATCATAAATAAGCTCCCCCTATCCAGTCATCTATTAACAGCCTCGCCACATATCTGAGAGGTTTTTGTAAGTAGCCTGACCTCAACCCATGATACTAATATCTCTGGGATGTTTTGCTCAAACTAAAACTCACAAGGGCACCCTCTAAAGGATGGAAAAAATGCATAAACATGATGAACTAGATAAGACTGAAATTGCAGCCCTTAATATCCTACTAATTATAATCAAAGGACATAGATTTTTTTTTATTGTAGCTAGATTCTGAAAAGGATTGGAGCATTGAACAGTAAAGAAGATAATGAATGAACCACAACACCAGTGTAGAAGAAGCCAAAAAAGCAAAGAAGAAGACGAAGAGATAACCATGACTATGAATATGATATGATGTCGTACATGAAATAAGCTCATCCTCTATACGACGCTACAGGGTATGATTAACATAATTATGCTTCTTGATCTCTACAAACGGCAAAAATGTCACTTTGTGCAGTTGATGGCCCCATCAAATGTAAGGACAAGTTTGTTTCAATCTATACATGTACGTATGTCTATTTCACTTCTTAACCACTTGAATTCGAAAGTACTAGTAAAAGAGATGAAAAGCCATGGAAATCACTCAATGCCAACTACTGAATTGGGGTTATGGGCAGCTGAAAACAGTCATCATTATTGTAGTTGTTCAATTAGTTGAGTATAATTTATAATATTGATTTATATTATTTATTGAGGTTTTTAAATTTTCAGTGGTATATGATAAAGGATGATTTCAGGATCACATTTCGACTGAATGGAAACTTCTAGGTCCTTTGTTCTCAGCTGAAAAGTTATCAATATAAGTTTGTGCTCCATATGAGATGCGAAACGAATTTGTGAATGATTTAAAATCTTTATTAAAAAAATTATAATTATTGATTATATGAGATTAATAAAAAACAAAACTCAACTTGCCTGATGATATGAACTTCTTTAATTTTGAGAGTCTATTTTGCAGGGTATATAGAGGTGAACAATAGTGTAAGTTGGAGGAACTAAAACCTTTTGATTTCTCTATACCAAAATGTAGTTGAAACTGTAACATTTTTTAGTCTTAGTTGTTAGCATTGCTTTCAATAGATTTCAATTATTTATTGAGCTATCATTATTTTCATGTTAGTATTGTCATAAATACTTGCAGAAAATTAAAAAACAATAACTACACTATTTCAATATAAAAAAAAAAGTACTTGTAAATATTCATTAGAGAAAAAAGATTAAAAATTTATAATTTTCTAGTGATAGAAACTTGTTGAAAGTGGTTAGACCCATTAAAGAGAATCATCAACTCACAAATAAAAATTGGTAAGTAAAAAGATTCCATATCTTTATTGTAAAGTATTTTTAATATAGATTGTTTAGTACTTCTAAACTAATATAATTGTAAAAGGGGAAAGTGAATGTTTTAGGGTTTTATTGTTAAGATTTATATTTTGATATTAAGAAGAGAAGTAATAGAGTAAAGAAGTCCAAACATTAATAATAGACTAATTAGGAGGAATATGGATATTAAGGATCAAGTCAACAATTACATATTTAAAATTAATAGCTTAAAGTTATCTCACGTAATTGGGAGTAAAAACAAATTGCATTAGATAAGTTATTGAAATTAAAATAAATGTGACCAACAAGTACAAACCTAGATAGCAAAGTTAAAGAAAAAAAGCTCTTGCAAACCCTAAACTATAGCAATAGGTCAACCCATTGAATAGTTGTACTAAATTTCCTTCTTGATGATACTTTATGTGGATATATTAATGTATAGCTTTAGCATTTAAATTTTACGTTTTTGTTATGTTATTTGCTTTTGAACTTGAATCCAACATGTTGTAAAGTTAAATCATCTCGGGGGCTTTTGCCTTCTTGGTTTCTATCACATTGTGGCCTTGCCTCCTTGATGAAACCACAAGTGCAGTCTAGTCTTTTATTTTAAGAATTCAAAATTTCTACTTCCAAGGTTAGAAAAATTGAGTTATAACTTTATTACTCGTGGATGTGCATGCCAAAAAATTCAAATTGTGTCTAGAGTTGTGCATTTAAGGACATCATCTTAGGTCACATTCAATCATGGATTAGTGGCATTTTGCATTCGCAAAATAAATCACACGCATTATAAAGAATAAATTCATTACTCAATCTTACTTAGTATCAAACACAAGAATCATCATCCATCATTCTCAACTTTTCTATATTTCAATTTTGTTAAATCAACTAAAATGTTTGACAGTCATCAAGGAATTTGAACACTCTTCCCTCTTACAAACTAAGTTCTCAATAGTTCTCTTTAGCACCACACTTACAAGTACACAAAGTGGCATATTAGATAAAAAAACTGTATCACATTTGTGAGTAGATTCTATGAACACATATAGTAAGATGTTTAGTTTTCAATTAATAAGATTAATAGTATTTATATAATGGGTAATCCCACAATAATGGGTCCCAAACTTAGGTCATCAAAATTTTGCAAGTTGAGGCAAAAAAAATTGGTATGGCCTTTGTTTGAAGGTCTTATGACAGGAACCTTCGAATGAAGGCAAACATTTGTTTGAAGAAAATCTTCAAACAAAATCCTAATTTTATTGATCATTTATTAATAAGAAAAAGCTTATATTGAAGATGGCATTTACTTGAATGTCTTTTATTATTATTATCTTTTAAAGTTATGAAGTAGAAATGACAAAATAACAATCATTTTCATGTGAATAGTCTTATGAAGGTCTCCCTAGGCTATGAAGGTGGAAGGTATCGACTCAAGGACAAAGTTGCTCCATTTTTCTAGATCGTGGGTTTGTAGGATGGTGTCCACATCAACATTTTTTTGCATTTTTTTACAAGAATTCTCCTTTATGCTTGTTCTAAAAGGTGTTAAGAATCCAACTAGATCTCCCAACTAAATCTTGAACTATGCAAAAAAACTCACTCAACGAGATAGGATGAGTCAACAAGTGTCACAAGAACATAACTATCATGTAGTAGCTCACACATATAACACTCAAAACAACACAGATTCTAATGTTATTCCTACTTATCAATATTGTCTTCCTCCACCCCCTTGTCTTTCACAATATGTTGATAATGAGTATGATCTCATTGAGCAACTTTGTGCTAATTTGACTAAGATCTCCCTTTGGGTTTTGATTCAAACTTCACCTACATACCATAGGATGCTCCAAGAAGCCTTATAGAAGGTAGTTGTCTCACTTTTTGCTAGACCAAATGATGTAGAACCCTTTCTTGATCATATGCATGAAACAAATATGGATATTGTGTTCTCACAACATGAGTTACCTCCTTTGGAAGTTCAAAATTAGTATGATCCTCTTTTGATTGTTGTGGTCATCAATGGAAATGTAATAAGATGTACATTAGTTTATAATAGCTCGGACAATAATGTTTGTAGAATTGACTTATTACATACAATCAAAGAGATACCACCCTCATTCAACCTAATTCTATCTCTATGTGTGGCTTTGATAATGTTGGTAGGAAGTCGTTACATACAATTAGATTGCCTATTAAAGTAGGTCTTGTAATCCTACCCACGCCTATCCATGTCATGATTGATATTCTCAATTACAATGTTCTTCTAGGTAGATCATAGCTTCATGCTATAGAAGTGGCCCCGTCCACTCTTCATCACTCACTCAAAATTCATTGCCAATAATTAGATGTACACCCTAGATGATGATACAAAATTGAATAGTAATGTTGAAAAATGAGTAGTATGTATATCTTCCTTTAATATTATGGTTCCTTCTAAAACATAGTCTACTATCAACAATGCTTCCCTAGAAAAAAATTGGGTTCCTTTACACCCTCCTTTTGTGGATAATATAAATTCCCTAAATTCATAACTAAAGTCTTGAAAGAGCCTTGCATTTCATTTATTCAAATTTATTCTAAATCCATCCCAACCTCTTCTTATTCCAACACATGCCTTGATGATGATTGGGGATATTTAGATTTCAATCCAATTGAAACTAAAAGTCTCAATAATCATCAAGACATGTGGACATGGTTTCAAACTCCTTTCTAAACATGGATACAATATACATGGTTTAGGATGTATGCAACAAAGTATTAAGGGTCATGAGAAATATACATCACACTTTTATAAACAAGGTTTAGGTTTCCAACCTCCTTTGTCAACATCCCCTCCCCCATTGTCTAATTATACATCTATCATGTCTTCTTCTCCTAATTTTTCATCTAA
>NC_081411.1:322272820-322304583 GCF_030272615.1 Cryptomeria japonica
TTCTCGGGTAGACTACCACACAAAGACAAGGTTGTTGTAGATGCACTAAAAACATTAATTGAAAATTTTTGGCATGGCAACACAAGAGTATCACCCAACCAAAGAGATGTTGTTAGAAGGCGAATTGGGTCTAAAAATCGTGAGCCACATGCGAAACACTATTTGGATATGACTCAAACTAAATTTTATGAAAGATTCCTTCAAAAGTTTCCTCAAATAAAAATTTCTCAAAGATTTTTTGAAATGGAAAAACCTTTTTATATTAAGATTAATCGTGTATGCACCACATGTTGTAGGATGCATATTGAATTTTCCATGCATTATGATATTTTTCATCATATTTGTTCTACTTTGCACACTAACGATGTTTTGTAGGAATGTAATATACAAGCACCTCCTAAGTCGGCAAGAGAATTTATTTCAAGTGTGTTATGTAATAGACATGATGGTTGCATTTATTATAAGATGCCTTGTTTGGAAGGTTCTTGTGCTATATGTGGTGGTTTGCAATGTTTACCAAGATGCATGCATTTGGAGAGCACACATGAAATTGGTACGAAACTAGTTTCTTTTGGAAAATACAAGACAGTCACATATGGAGTTAAACATGGAAAAGATTTGAAGAGATGTGAGCTAGTGAAAAATGATATATGTGTAGCTCAATTTATGAAAATGTTTCAAGAGAAACTAGTTTATGAGTACATAATGCATACAGATAGAGCTCGATGGTTAGATGAGAAATTCAAGTTGTGTAAGGACACATTTCCTCTTGGCACCATTGTCTCTATCATTGATTTCACTAAAAATTATACACTACAACCTCAAAATGAAGTGCAATCCATGTATTATCACTCTACACAAGTTTCTATTTTTGTACACATAGCATTCATGCATGCAGATGAGAGCATAGAGGGGGATAGAAAGGTTGTAAGAGAGTATCACTTCTACATAAGTGATGATCGTACTCATTCATTGGAGTTTGTACAAGGATGCTTTAAAGTTTTCTATGATAGTTTAAGGGAAAGGAAGATACGATACAACCGACACTTAATATGGTCAGATAATTGCACCGCACAATTCAAGAATGCAAGGATGTTTTATTGGCTGACAAGGATGCATGTGACAAGTGGTGTACAACATTTTTGGAATTTCACTGAGGCTGGACATGGTAAGGGAGAGCACGATGGTGCACGAGCATGTGTGAAAAGAGCCCTAGCCAGGGAATAATTGAAGTACAAAGGTGGTGTTGAGTTGGTAGATGCAAAAACAATTGTGCGATGGTGTAAGTCTACGATGGGTCCAGGTAATCCAGGTACGCCATTGGTTCGTAGATATTTTTGGTTGATTACTGAATCTAACATTGAAAACTATCTAGATTGTTGTACAGTTGCAGGATTGAGTGACATGCACTCATTTATGAGTTCAAATTCAAGTTCACTGGTAATTTATACGAGACAGATGGTATGTTTTTGCTCTTTATGCATGTATTGTTTGTGGGAAGAATGTGAATCAGAAGAGTGGGTTGACAAATGGTCTTGTAGACCGTTGGTTCCCATTGATTCATATCAAATTCCCAAAGCACTACAATTGAGCCAGATGGAGACATCAATGGATTTTGACCATGTATCCGACCTAGTGGATTCAGGTGATTTTTTGAGTTAATTTTTTTGCAAGTATTCTTTTTGGTTCATTTTGTTGTACATCATACTTTATTTTTGGTATTAATTAACACTTTATAAAATGCAGGTCATGTGTATGCAGTTGTTGCAGAAGAGATCAATGAAGAAGGAATAGATTACTATTTGTGTCGTTGTGTTGAGCCTAAAAGAAAATTGACAACCACAATCATTGACGGAGAGGGTATTGAGTACCCAATAGGGTCTGTTGTCATGATAGGAACATGGCTTCAGAGATACCCTATCAAGAGTTTTGATGTTTGGTTGTTCGAGGACTTTTAAACACATAGACATATTCTTCATTTCTCTAACCTTGTTGTCGCAACAAATATTCATTTGATGAAGTAGCGTGGTAGACCTCATAACAAGATTTTATGGAAAGTTCATGAATCTGACCACGAGGCAATACTTGACACAATACGGGTTAGAGCCGATCCTGAAGGCTCACTTGATTGATTCTATGGTTCAGAGTAGAATGATTTTGAGAATTTTGTATAAATCATCGACGAATTGTTCTATATTCATTTTTTGTATATATAAATGCCCATGAGCTGATTTTTACATGTTTAGGGGCATAATTTTGTATATTTAAGTGGCAATGAGCTGATTTGTACATATGTACATGCCAAATTTTGTATATTAAAATGGCGATGAGCTGAATCGCACATATTTTTAATGCCAAATTTTGTATAAAAGCCCATGAGATGATTTGTATATTAAAATGGTGATGAGCTGAATCACATATATTGTAATGCCAAATTTTGTATAAAAGCCCATGAGATTATTTGTAAGACAATTTTTTGTATAATCAAATAGCCAAGAGCTGATTTGAATAATATGTGACAATGTTTTGTGACTATTTTGTGTGTCAATGTTTTGTGACTATGTTTTGAGTATATGTGGTGTGTCCCTGGTCAATCATGAGAATTCTTGATTCTTGTATAATCATGGATAATTATTTGAGTCATTATCGGGTCATAGGGGTGATAGATTGAGACTAGATACAATTTGAGCAAAAATTGTCATTGTTGTCAAAAAAATTGTCAAAAAAGTTGTCAAGCAACTTCTACATTGCGTCGGTAGGGTATGACTCTCAACATTCTGGTGCTTTAGGATGCATGAAAGGGGCATGCCTAGTGTAAACATGCCCACCTAGATGCGCTCATGACGTCGGTTTGTGTACACGAGGAACATAATCAATTCTAGCCAATCTTGCAACTTTTCCTTGCAAGCAACTGACGATTTTTTGAGCAGGCAAAAAAATGCTACTAATTGAAAATGGCTTTGAGTCATTGAAAACTGAGATAGGCCATTGTAGAGGATCCTCACGCGACCCCACGGGATCAAACAGATCGACTATATGAGTCGTGGATTAGAAGAAATAGTTTGTCAAATTTTGACAATTTTTTGGACTCAAGGCACTCGAGAGATCTCACTGGTAAGATATGACTCTTGATGTTCTGGTGCTTTGGGATGCACGAAAGGGGCATGCCTAGTGTAAAAATGCCCACTTGGACGTGCTCGCGACGTCGGTTTGTGCACACGAGGAATAGAATCAATTCTAGCCAATCTTGCAACTTTTCCTTGCAAGCAACTGACAGTTTTTTGAGTAGGCAAAAAAATGCTACTAATTGAAAATGGCTTCGAGTCATCGAAAACCAAGATAGGCCATTGTAGACAAGCCTCACGTGACCCCATGGGATCAAATAGATTGACCGTATGTGTCATGGATTGGAAGAAACAGTCCGTCAAAGTTTGACAATTTTTTTGACTCAGGGCACTTGAGAGATCTCATCGGTAGGGTATGACTCTCGATGTTCTGGTGCTTTGGGATGCACAACAAGGGCATGCCTAGTGTAAACATGCCCACCCGGATGCGCTCGCAATGTAGGTTTGTGCACATGAGGAACAAAATCAATTCTAGCCAATCTTGCAACTTTTCCTTGCAAGCAATTGACGGTTTTTTGAGCAAGTGAAAAAATGCTACTAATTGAAAATGGCTTTGAGTCATCAAAAACTGAGATAGGCCATTGTAGACGAGCCTCACGCGACCCCACAAGATCAAACAAGTTGACCATATGTGTCATGGATTGGAAGAAACAGTCCGTCAAATTTTGATAATTTTTTGGACTCAGGGCACTTGAGAGATCTCATCGGTAGGGTATGACTCTCGACGTTCTGGTGCTTTGGGATGCATGACAGGGGCATGCCTAGCGTAAACATGCCCACCCGAATGCACTCGCAACGTCGGTTTGTGCACATGAGGAATAAAATTTGACCATTACGAGCATGAGGGTGTTCTTGCACCAAACACATTGTTGTTTAAATTCATATTGTCGATTTTTGTTGTTTATATTCATATTGTTAATTACATATACAAATATTCATTTAAATTTATAAAAGGGTAGCCACCAAATACAGCGAATACACAATAATGAACTGAATACAAGGAGTTTTGTATGGTTAATTCAACATTTTAGAAATTTTATCAAATCATATTCCACGACTGCAATGCTTTATATCATATATTTTTGTTGTTTATATTCATATTGTTGATTACATATACAAATATTCATTTAAATTTATAAAAGGACAACCACAAAATACAACGAATACAAAATAATGAACTCATTACACATTTATTGGATCGAATATCAATATTTATATATATAAAAAAAGGCATGTCTGCCAAGTCAATACAAGTATTACAAAAATGTGGCATATGCCATGTCCAAATCGATATACAATAAAAATGTAGAATATATCTACATGTATTGGTCATTCTATGACCAAAACTAACACTATATGATCCTAAACTTCTGGTGGATCATCAAAATCAAGCCTCTTCGATGCAGTACGCGACTCTGTAGATGGCTGCAAAACCAGAATTCAAAAGCCAAGTTAGAATTCTTTTGTAGAAAATAGTTCACAATTGACATCATAACTATGCATTTAACTTTAATTCCTTTGCAATTGAAATGTAGATTACCTCATCAGCTGATCCAAGAGCTAATGTCTTAGCTCTCCTCTCCTTGTCACTCTTAGGAGTTTTCTTGAAGACATACTTAAATGGATCCACGTTATGGTCGTACCGCGAAGGAGTCTATTGTAGATTAAATGTACAATTAATACAATGTACTAACATAAATATATCAAAAACACTTAAAAGCTATAATATAGAGAACAATGACGTACCTGTGCCTCAGATGCTTCTCCAATGGACTAAGGATGGCTCACCATCGATGTAGAAACGGTCGCTATTACTGTAGCATCCTAAAATTGTGACACTTGCAATTTCGACTGCATTTCGGTCTTCACGATGGCGACACAACACGCAACTTGAATGGAGACCCTGAAACTTGCTCACGACACTGAAAACTGCATTTTTCAAGTACCCTGGCCTGAACCTCCTTGCACCCTGCTGTCCCGGGAGGTGGGACCAGAGCGCCCAGCGCCCTGGTCCTTCAGGACCAGGGCACCCAGCGCCCTGGTCCCTGGGTCCTATTTTGGGCCCGGTCTCTTTTGGACTTCGGGTCTTTATGTTTGCAAATTGGAAAATTATCTTTCCTGGTCGGCCTAAGGTCGGGAAAATCAGTCTATCAGCCCTAAATGACAAGTATATAAATGACATTTTCCTCTTTCATTCGATATGATGGAAAAGGTGTGGAAACTATACTCAAGCATTCAAGCATTCAAGCATTCCTTCAAGCAATTGATCATTTCAAGTCTCCATTCAAGGCTAAGTGTTGCATTCAAGACAAGGATTCAACCATTGAAGAGGAGATCATATACTACATGCTACAACATACAACATACAACATCTAAACCTTCGCACATAAGGATACAAACATCCTTAGAACAAGGTATTAGTACTTGTTTTACAGTCATTTACATTTACAGCTTTTGCTCATTTCTTGGTTAATTCCAAAACTGGGGTTTGACCTAAAGGCAAACCCCTAATCCCTAACCCCCCAATCGTCTTCGCTTTTCTGTGTGTAGGTTGCAGGTATGCGGCTGAAATTAAAGATCTGGAATCCTTGTGCAGAGACGAATAGATCCCCCTTCATTTCGCGGATTTTTCGGAGGACCGTGGCGCCGGGCGCCATCGTCCCGACAACTTTTGCTCAAATTTGCAGGACAGCGCCGTATCGACATTTTACTGCTAATTCCAGGTCCGCAGCTTCATCCTATAACCTGAACTCAGTTTATAAGCGAATCTTTATGACTTTCTATTCATTCCTAGCTTAATTTCCTTAACAACATTCTTTACAAAAGAGGGTAGCCTTGCTTTCCTAACCCTTGAAATTCATTTAGCATCCAATCTTACATTGTGTGGGATTGGATCTTATGAGTTTCAACCCCTCTTTTGAATGTAAAGTCTCTCCCCTAAGTGAAAAACCATCGAATCCTAGCGAACCTCCCTTCTCTCTCCTCGGAGTTGGAAGAGGGGAGAACAACTAGGGTTCGATCGCGATTTTTCCGCTTTACAATTACCTATACAAAAAATGTACAAAGATTAAATACAATTAATATAATGATAAGTATTGAAGGTTGAAAACAATTAATTTTACATATCAAACAAAAGTGTACCGGATCCTGATATGCTTCTCTAGTGCAAGGAGGAGGGTTCTCCATTGACGAAATAGGTATGGATATTTGCTGTATGAAAAAAATATAAGATTATAATATATCACAAGTTCACATGTACGCGTGCATATAATCATGAAATCAAGAAAATAAAGTATAGATACATACCTCTGCCCTCTCTTGATTCGCGGGTGAATAAGGTGCATTCAACATATCCACAAAGCTCAATGGCCAATGTACATGTAAAATAGACAAAAAACACTAATCAATCTACAAACCCCAACTAATACTTGATTTCAACATTTTCAAACAATTGTACAACTAAAAATGTGTTCAATTACCTTCTTCACAAGTTTTGGCGTCTTCGAGATATTCTTTTTCTTCAGACGAGCCCTAGACACGGAGGGGGTGCCCTAAAAATAGAAAATTAACATGAGATATTAGTATAGATAATAAATTAAACATAATTTTAAAAATCTAAAATCAAATGACTTGTATATTCCATCAAAACAATACATAAAAAGAGTTGTACAAAATATGATACCATATAGCCTTGTAGGCTAAAATCGATCGCCGATAGCATGATGTCATCAATCTGGGACATTTCGTCCCCTGTCAACACCTACAAACTAGAAATTGGACCAAGCATTAAAGATAGTTAGTATATCTTGTATTTTTTTGAATTCAAAGTGTACTATTCTATTTTAACATGTTACAAAATTTATACCTCAGGCATCGAAGTTGCAACTGTGGTAACTGGGGGAGGTGTATGGGATACCGTTGCTGCATCCTGAAATGCATATTATTTGTCTCAATTTAAATCGATGTATAAATGAAAATTCATTTATGTAATTACAAAATTAAAGTGACTGATAAATAAAATGTTATGAATTCAAATCAACACACCTGTGTCTGTGGCTCATGGGCAAACACCATGTCCATCAACTCATCTGTCAGCACGACATCCTCAACCGTGTGTGAGCCTGACATCTACAACTGCAAATCGTGCATAGATGATATGAGTATCCATCTGCACCGGCTGCATCATCTATCCCCAAGCATATCCCTGAGCAACTGACAAACATATGCTTGATGGGCTCTCTGTCGCCCTCTAACAACTCATCATCCAATACAATAGGGTGTGCTAATGATGTCCCATGCTGGATGATGGCACCAGTCAATGTTGTGGCCACTTGAAGAGTCTGTAGCTCCATCGACTCTTTCAGCTCTAATGGGACAACCTGATGCACCTTGGGTTTGGGTGCTAGGGGACGGTGACTCTCCGCGGCTAATCGCCTACGGGCTCCAGGTCTATCTTGGGTAGAGCCACCACCTCTACCATGAAACTCTCTCATGTCAAAATAATTTGGGCGCACATTGAGCACAAACTCACAATATATTTTTCTCAAAAAATATAATGGCACCTCATAATTATTACAAGGTGGATCGTCAAAGACCATCCACCACCTTTGCCAAAAAAGATTCTTCATCTACACATTGGTACACCAATGTATGGGAAACCTCTTTGCATTAGGAGGTAATGACTGACCAGTTTTGGGGTCAACAAAAAGGGCACATATTTGTTGTTTAGAAATATTTTTGTTTTTAACTCCATCGTATGATAGCCCATTGGCATAGAATTGACAACACCTATCCCTAAAGCTTCCCCATTTGGTAATTTCAGTGGAAACAACTATGGCACCACTAGCTAATGTTTCTAAGCTAGTGGCGAGGGTTTGATGATGGTCAAGTTCAGAAGTTTTCAATTTTACAATCAGTCTATTGATTTTGGATGTATTTTTCCCTAACTGATTAATTAATTCTTCCTGTGTTTCGGCTGTGCGGTCAAAAGGAGGAATTGGGGGTTGTTCTTGTGTGTTTACAGGAGGTGCATTTGGTTGTTCTTGTGGGTTTTCAGAAGGTGCATTTGGTTGTTCTTGTTCTGGATTAGAAGAATCTGGTTTTTGAAACAAAAAATGAAAAAACCTAATCAAAATTAATGAAATTAAATTCAAAATGTAAAACAAATTGCATAAACTAGAAAGAAAGACAAAAAAAAAAAAAAACTAACCTTGATCCATAGCTAGAGGACAAATTTCGCACCCCATTCGCGGTTTAGCTTAAAAAATGGGAAAAAAAGAAAGTAAAAAATGCGCTTTTCGGGTAAATGAGGACCCAGTTTTTTTAAAAAACTTTTTTCATCAGGCACCGTGTACGCGGTTTTACTAGGATTATTAGCGCGTACGCGCTCATTTTTCTATAAGCAATGCGTACGCGCTAAGTTTCCTAGGCGTAGCGTGTACGCGCTCAGTTTCCTAAGCTTAGCGCGTATGCGCTACCTTTTCTAGGCTCGGGAAGAACAAACCTAAGAACGTACGCGGGAATTTGAAATTTTAAAACCGCGTATGTGCTGCCTATTTTTCCAAGTTTTTTTTGGGTGGTGTCCACTTTTCTGACCACCATCTTTGTGCACATGCCCTTTGCGATGTCTAATTATGCACATTCATTTCATAATTGTTTCAAGCAGGATGCTAATTAAAAAGTTTTTCATGGCTTCTTAGTTAGAAAACTAAACAAAAGAAGTCAGAAAACCAAAACCTAGCAGCGTTCGGTATTTATGGTGCCTCTGGGTCACGCTTACTTGTAATGTCATTGTGTTTAACTACTGCACTTAACGCCTAATAAAGATGCATCAACAATGTATGTGGCATCATCCCTATAAATCATCGGGGAGTAATAAGGGACACTTGGAAGTTAAAATCCAAGGGGCGGGTAATCCCCTTTGGATCGATAATCTAATAAGATAATCCTTAAATGATTTTACATCCGCTGAGTTAAACCATAGTAAACCCCCTTTAGGGTTGATTGATTGAAATGATTTTATGAAATTGACTTAATCTCGAAAGAGTTGTTGATGATTGACAATTGGGTCAAGGGTGACGCTTATGATAGGATTAGGATCTAGTTGTTTTAGGGCACAAGCAAAAGGCCAACTTGAGCCTTTTCTTAAGTGCTACCATCGTGGGTAGCAACCGTAGAGAAACTGTCTGGGACATTGACCCTAGAAAGGGTTGCGTACCCACCATATGGTTTACATCAAACCATAGATTAAAAAATAGAACTACATACTTTACGCCTTGATCCCATGCCGAAATGGGTATGTAGGCAGTCTAGGGACGAAGTTGTCCCTAGTACTCAGGCATTCATGGATGGGGTCTAGGTTTTGGTAAGAAGAAGGATTGCGAAGAATCCTAATTTGAAAGATAAGTGTAATAAAAGAAAAAGTAATTCAATGCATACTCGGAAGGAATCCTGTAGGGATTTGCTTGACTTCCTGAGGCTTTAAGCCAAATCCCGAGGCGGAATTCAAGCTTGCATTATGTTATTTTGATTTCTCCTAAGGACGACGACCTCGGTGCACTCCTATTAGAGGAGTGTAGTACTTAGTGAGTGACTCAGGACCCGAATGGTCCCGATGAGTCTAAGTCTCTGGCCAAAGCACCTCCTATCCCAATTGGATAGATGCCTACCCCGTATGGGTAGATGCCTATCCCGTATTGGATAGATGAAACCTTCTATTCCGCATGGATAGATGCCTAACCCATATGGTTAGATTCTCATCCCGGATGGATGAATGCCTAATCCAAATGGATGGATGCCCAGAGTATGCGATTGAATCAAACACAAATAATTAAATTAAACAAAAAAAAAGAGGTCAAATTTTTGTTGAGTTAAGTATAGTGGGTTATTACATGTGGTATCAGAGCAAAGGTTCAAATCTAGGCCTTGTGCTCACTTCAATTCACATAACTAATGGAATGTCTTGCAATGGTAGAGATTAAATTATAAAATCTTAAATCAAGAACTAACTACATAATTTAATTTTCAGGTAAAAACCCTAGATGGCTAGAGGAAGGGGAAGAGGAAGAGGAAGAGGAAGGGGAAATGGAAGATGTGCTACCACTAGGAGACAAAGGGAAGCTAACCATGAAGAAAATCATGAAGAAAACCATGAAGAAAACCACGAGGAAAACCATGAAGGGAATCAACATAACCAAGGGAATAGTGAAGATGGGGTCAAGGCTATAATCAACCTGCTAACCAAACAAAGGGATAAGATCAACTTCTTGGAGAAATCAATGCAGGACCTTAGGGAAAGGTAGAATGACATTGAAAATTGAAGTGGAATTGAAAATGGGAACCTTGGTAGCAATCAAGGGAATGTGATGGACAATAGAAAAGAAAATAACATATTGGAACTCTCTAAGGATTTGAAGAAAATCACCCCCCCTAAGTTCGATGGGAGGCAAATTGGTGAAGGAGCTGAAAATTGGTTAAATGAAATGGAAAAGTATTTTAAACTAAGAGATTTTAGCAAAACAACCAAGGCCTTATGGGGTTCCTATCAACTCACAGGGGAGGCAGCCAGTTGGTGGACCAACACCAAGGAGCAAAATGGGTATAGTAGGGATACGATCACATGGGATCAATTTGTTCACCACTTTCGTAAAAGGTGGCTCCCTCAATTGTTATTTGATGAGAAGGTGACAGAGTTCCATAATCTATGACAAGGGCCCCTATCAGTCCAACAATATTGGGATAAGCTCACCAAATTGCTTAAGTACGTACCTATGTACCAGAAAGATGAAGAAGGTCAAGCGAGGAAGTTTATTTTGGGACTAAATACCAACATAGGGGCAGAGGTTGACATGCATGGACCGAAAAACATGAACAAAGTACTTGAAAAGTCCCTAAGGCAGGAGAGAAACATTCAAGCCCTAATAGCAGCAAGGAAGAACTATAATGGGAACCACTCTTTTAAAAGGAAGCAGGAATTCAAGGGGAACACTAACTTCAACAAAAGTCAAAGGAATAATTCTTCCGAAAGAAGGCCACCCGCTAATCAATATCAGAGGAATGGAAATAATAATAATAATTGGGGCAATAATAATAGGGACAACTATAATAGGAATGACCAGCAGAATAGGATAACTTATCCACCCAGGGCCAATGAAACAAGGAATGATCCCCCTAGGGATCAAGGCAGGAGGGGACCTCCAGGGATGTTTTATGTGTGGGGGAAACCATTTTGTTAGAGAATGTCTCAGGATGTAAGGTCAGATTAGGGCCAATCAACCACAATAAGGGCCCCAACAAAGGATTCATGCAGCAGTTAGGAACCGAAGAGAAAGATTCCAGAATGTTCCCGTGGAAACTACAGGTACACTATTTGAACAACCAATTTTAATTCTAATTGACACTGGGTCATCTGAATGTTTCATCTCACTTGAATTAGTAATCAAATATGCATTAAAAGTTAATCAAATGGATTCATCATGGATGGTTCAATATGGGGGATAAGGCAACTAGGGAAGTAACTAAGTGTTTGCCGAGGGCAAGAGTACAATTTCCCAAGTTTGAAACAAGGGTAGATCTCTATGTGGCACCCCTAGGGTCATATGATGTAATTATTGGAATGAGTTGGTTAACAGATCATCAAGCTAATGTATATTTCTATAACAAAGTTGTTGAATGTTTGGATGATGGGGGAAAAAGGGTCAAAATCCAAGGAAAGTTAACCCCATTAATATAGAAACCATATCAGCCATGCAATTAAAGAAGGAAAGAAGAAGAGGAGGCCTAATCTATATGGTTGAAATTGATGAAGGAGAAGAGGAAAATACTCCAACCTATGAAAATATCCCTTTCTTACGAGAATTCAAGGATGTATTTCCAAAAGAATTACCAAGCTTACCCCCTAAAACGAAGTTTGACTTTTCTATCGACTTACTACCGGGAGCTGAACTAGTATCAAGGGCACCTTACCGAATGAACACAACTGAATTACAAGAACTCAAAATGCAATTAGAGGAACTCTTAGCTAAGGGATTAATAAGGCCAAGTATATCACCATGGGGAGCACTAGTCTTATTTGTTAAGAAGAAGGATGGAACCTTAAGACTATGCATCGACTATGGGATGTTGAACAAGGTCACAATAAAGAATAGGTATCCTTTATCTCGAATAGAGGATCTTTTTGACCAAATGAAAGGAGCAGCAATTTTCTCAAAGATAGACCTCCGATCATGATATCATCAACTCAAAATTAAAGAGGAGGACATTCCGAAGACAACTTTCAGGACTAGATATGGGCATTATGAATTCATAGTAGTTCCTTTTGTTGTAACCAATGCCCCAGCTGCATTTACGAACCTAATGAATAGTGTACTCCATGAATACTTGGACAAATTTGTTTTGGTATTTCTGGATGACATATTGATTTACTCTAGGAATGAGGAGGAACATTTAGTACACCTACAAATGGTTTTGCAAAGGTTGAGGGAACATAAGTTATATGGGAAACTGTCAAAATGTGCCTTCTTCGAGGAAAGGATTCACTACCTTGGGCATATAATATCAAAGGAAGGAATAGCGGTTGATCCAAATAAGATAAAGGCAATAGTAGAATGGCCAATCCCTAAAAACATTTCAGAGGTAAGAAGCTTTATGGGGATAGCAGGGTACTATAGGAGGTTTGTGGAAGGATTCTCTAAGATAGAAAACCCCATCACCTCATTGCAGAGGAAGGGTAAAAAGTTTGTGTGGATAGAGCAAAGTGATAAGGCATTTCAAATTTTGAAGGGGAAACTAACTTCGGCACCCATTCTAAAAGTACCAGATCCGAATGGACACTTCACAATCGTAACTGACACTTCTATCGAAGGTTTAGAAGTAGTACTTGTCCAAGATGAAGGGGTAGTAGCTTACGAATCCAAGAAGCTGAAGACTCATGAAGTTAATTATGCACCCCATGACTTAGAGTTAGTAGTGGTTGTGCATGCCCTATAGAAATGGAGACATTTCTTACTAGGGAAGCCCTTTGAGTTAAAGTCAGATAACCAAGGACTAAAGTACATCTTTACCCAACCCCACTTAAATGCTAGACAAAGAAGGTGGTTAGAGTTTCTAAGTGAATATGATTTCGAAATTGAATATATTAAGGGGAAGGAAAATAGGGTGGCAGATGCTTTAAGTAGGAAGAGACACTTGATGACTATAGCAACATTAAAAACTTCTTTCAAAAGGCAAGTAATGGATGAGTAGGGACATGACCCATGGTATGAGCAAGTCAAATTGACTTTAGAATATGATCCAACTGATCCTAAGGTCGAAGGGTATACATTAGATGAAGATGGGTTGCTCAGATACAATAATAGAATCTATTTTCCTAATTTAGGAGACTTAAGGAAGGTAGTCTTGTCGGAGGCTCATAATGCCCCTTACTCAGGGCACCTGGGGGTTAACAAACTTTATGTAGATCTAAAGAAGTTATACTATTGGCAAGGGATGAAGAATGACATAGTCAAATATGTGGATAAATGTTTGGAGTGTTAAAGAGTAAAGGCAGAGCATAGACATCCGGCTGGATTATTACAGTTACATGATGTACCTCAACACAAGTGGTAAGTTATTAGCATGGATTTTGTTCAAGGGTTTCCCATGTCACCTTCTAGGCATGATACAATAATGGTGGTAATTGAAAAACTCACTAAGGTGGCACACTTTATACCAGGGAATCTGACGGATGATGCACCTACCTTGGCAAGGCGCTTTGTTAAGGAAATATTTAGGTTATGGAATGCCAGAGAAAATCATATCAGATAGAGATGCTAGATTCACTTCAAGGTTTTGGACAACTCTTCAATCAACTCTAGGAACTCAACTAAATTTTAGTACTGCATACCATCCTGAAACTGACAGTCAAACAGAAAGGACAAATCAGATTTTGGAAGACCTACTTCGCATGTACTGCATGGACCAACAGAATGAATGGGAAGATTACCTACCTCTGGTAGAGTTTTCTTACAATAATACATATCAAACATCTTTGGGAATGGCACCTTTCGAAGCATTGTATGGTAGGCGAACACCTTTGAGTTGGGATAGTCTTGAAGATAGAGTAATTGTTGGACCAGATATGTTGAAGGAAATGGAAAGGAAAACTAAGGAAATTAGGAAAAGATTGAAGGAAGCCTTAGATAGGCAGAAACGTTATGCAGACAAGAACAAGACACCAAGGGAGTTTGAGGTGGGAGAGAAAGTCTTCCTAAGGGCTAGGCCACACAAGAGTTCCATAAGGTTTGGGAAGAAGACTAAGCTTGCATCTCGTTATGTTGGGCCTTTTGAAATATTGGAAAGGATTAATCCAGTTGCATGCCGGTTGGCCTTACCTCCCCAGTTGAGCTGAATCCATGATGTCTTCCATGTATCTCTTCTTAAAAAGTATGTACCTGATGAGAAACATATCTTGAATTGGGATGCTTTACAGGTCCAAGAAATGCGGGGAATAATGATAGAGCCATTTAGAATCTTGGAGAGGCACTAGTGCCAATTGCGCAATAGAGAGGTTGATCAATGCAAAGTACAATGGAATCAGTATGATGAAAAGAATGCCACATGGGAAGATACCAAGGAAATGAAACAGTTGTTTCCTTTTTTGCTTTAAACTAATCATGAACTATAGACTTTGTTTGGATACATTCAATAAGTGCATCGGGACGATACACAATTTAAGGGGGGGAGGATGTCACAACCCTCCTTTATCACTTTTGATTTGATACAATTTCTATTATATCTTTTTTGGTTGAGCTATTGAAAATGCTTGAATAAATATTATAAAAGGGTTAGATAATGAACCCACATACACACTTGGAGAATATAATTTAAAAGGCATTATTTAATTTATTTTTTTTCCCAATTATGGCACATGTTGTAGGAGAAATTAGAAGCTTCTAGAGGAATCTTCATTCTTTAATTCCCTTGCATGTAACTCCCCCACTAGGATATTAATCAATTTTGCATGGATCCAATATTGGAAAAAGAATCTCATTTTTCAATTAATTCCTCTAGATAGTGGAGTTAAGGGATTTTTCCTATATATTGTATGCAATTTTCAAAAGAAGGGAGTTGATTAATTTTATTTTTTTTGGAAGAAAAGTTTTCTCTAGTAGTTTTTTTTTGGTAGTCACATTTTTCATTTGGAGAATAGTTAAGTTGTTTTGAAGAAATTTTTCCAAGCTTGCAAGGAAGGATCAAGGAAGGCTAGGCTTGAAAGATTTGGAGAGGATTCAACATCAAAAGGCTTCTCCAGGTTCCCTCCCTTTTTGCATTTTGCTAATTGCTTATGTGAATTTTTATATTTTCAAAAGGAAGTATCTCCTCTTGGATTCTTTTATTTGAATATAATTTTCTGAAGGAAATTATTTCTTAGATAGATTAATTAGAAAGGAAAATCTATTTTTCATTAAAGAAATGCATTGATAAAAGTTTTCTTTTAAAAAATGCAAAATGCAGATTTCTCTTTTATTTGTTAATCTGTTTAAAAGAAACAAATCAGATTTCTACTTTTTCTGTTTTTTTTTTAAATCTAGAGAAAATCTTGAATCTGGAAAAATCATGCTTTTCAACATCTCTACTTTTTTTTGGAAAAACTCAAAATTCTTTTTATCTTTGTAAATAGTTTCTTTCTCTGTGCATTAGTAATTCAAATATGAATTTTTCTTTCTTCTCAATATTGTTGTATGAACTCCCTGTGAAAATATATTCTTTTATTTTTTTTCAAAAATCTCTCTTCCTCTGCGAATATTAATTTCTTGAAAATCTCATCATAAAATTTTATGTTTATCTCAACATAAGGCAAATTTGTTGAATATGATCACTGTGAAATCGAAACTTATACATTTATCTATCTCTAAGGTAATTTAGTTCTATGTTGTATTGCTGAAACAAATTTCTCTATTATCTTTCATTCCTGTGATCAGATTCTTAATTTTTATAATAACATTTTTATAAATACCCCTCTTAATCTATTAATAAAACTGGAATAATATATATATATATATATATATATATATATATATATATATATATATATATATATATATATATATATATATATATATATATATATATTGCTTTATTAAATTTATACGATATACAAAAAAATAAAAATAAAGTAAGTTTGAAATTTTTTTGCTTACATAAAATAAGTTAAACGGTCAACGCATAGGGGGGAGGCGGAGTTAATGTAACCGCTGGGGAGTGGTACCCTCCACTACCCCTATGGTCACTATTACGACAGTGGTCGCAGAGGGAGCAGAGGGGCCCACGACGTCCCCTCATCCCTGCGGGCTTGCACCTGTAGGTCCGCAGGGGTGATGGGACCCATGGCCCCCACTCCCCATTTGACAATTAAAACTTAATGTCATACTCTTTTTTTTCATTTATTTAGATTTTTTTTTATATTAATTTGCAAAGGAAATTGCTAATATTTTCTTTAATTTAAATTTTAGTTAGTAAAACTAAACTTAGAAAAATTTATAAATAATTGGGATCATTGTTTAGTAAATTTATAATTGTAAATTAAAGTATATCAAATTTTATGATTGGAATCTCTCAATCTATTTGAGATTTATTGGGTTACTTGGTATTTTAGATTCATTAAAAGCAATTAAATTATATTATTATGATTTGATCCAAAAATTTGTCTAATGTCTAAACTAATTGCTATTTTTGAACTAGTGACTCTATAATTAATTATTCTCGTGGTAGGAATAAAACATTGCTTAATCTTGCATGTAAGTTACACTATTCTTGCATCATGCAAATTACTTATACATTATTTGCATTTATTGATGAGCAAGTTACATTTTCATCATCTTCATGCAAGTTACACGTTTTAATTATCAGTATGCGAGTTTCATAATTGTCATTATTGTGCAAGTTATATTTCAAGTTTGAAATATTAAATAGTTTAGTTGTAGAAGGATGGTATTTTTATCAAGTGGTACACGAATCCCATAGAAGTAGTTATTTCAATTAATTAAACTTTGCAATGCCTAATTATGCACATTCATTTCATAATTGTTTCAAGCATGATGCTAATTAAAAAGTTTTTCATAGCTTCTTAGTTAGAAAACTAAACAAAGGAAGTCGGAAAACCAAAACCTAGCAACATTTGGTATTTATGGTGCCTATGGGTCATGCTTACAGGTAATACCATCGTGTTTCACTACTGCACTTAGTGCCTAATAAAGATGCATCAACGACGTATGTGGCATCATCCCTATAAATCATCGGGGAGTAATAAGGGACACTTGGAAGTTAAAATCCAAGGGGCGGGTAATCCCCCTTGGATCGATAATCTAATAAGATAATCCTTAAATGATTTTACATCCGTCGAGTTAAACCATAGTAAACCCCCTTTAGGGTTGATTGAGTGAAATGATTTTATGAAATTGACTTAATCTTGAAAGAGTTGTTGACAATTGACAATTGGGTCAAGGGTGATGCTTATGATAGGATTAGGATCTAAATGTTTTAGGCCACAAGCAAAAGGCCAACTTGAGCCTTTGGTTAAGTGCTACCATCGTGGGTAACAACTGCAGAGAAACTGTCTGGGACATTGACCCTAGAAAGGGTTGTGTACCCACCAAACTGTTTACATTAAACCATAGATTAGAAAATAGAACTACATACTTTACGCCTTGATCCTGTGCCGAAAGGGGTATGTAGGCAGTCTAGGGACGAAGTTGTTCCTAGTACTCAGGCATTCGTGGATAGGGTCTAGGTTTTGGTAAGAAGAAGGATTGCGAAGAATCCTAATTTGAAAGATAGATAAGTGTAATAAAAAGAAAAAATCAATGCATACTCGGAAGGAATCCCGTATGGATTCGCTTGACTTCCCGAGGCTTTAACCCAAATCCTGAGGCAAAATTCAAGCTTGCATTATGTTATTTTGATTTCTCCTAAGGACGACGACCTTAGTGCACTCCTATTAGAGGAGTGCAGTACTTAGTGAGTGACTTAGGACCCGAATGGTCCCGATGAGTCTAAGTCTCTGGTCAGAGCACCTCCTATCCCAATTGGATAGATGCCTACCCCGTATGGGTAGATGCCTATCCCGTATTGGATAGATAAAACCTTTTGTTCCGTATGGACAGATGCCTAACCCATATGGTTAGATGCTCATCCCAGATAGATGAATGCCTAATCCAAATGGATGGATGCCCAGAGTATGCAATTGAATCAAACACAAATGATTAAATTAAACAAAAAAAAAGAGGTCAAATTTTTGTTGAGTTAAGTATAATGGGTTATTACAAGTTGTTGTAGTAGAACAAATGACCAAGAAAGAACCAGAAAAGGAAAAAAGAGAATTAGTTCAAAAAATGCCCCCTGTTGAAAGACATAGACCCACCTATTTCTCATGGATGTCAATAGCTTTGGATTTATATAAGGACATGCTAGATAAAGAAGAAGAATGGAATAAAGAAAAACTTAAGTTGTAGGAAATAATTAGTCAGAAAGATAAAGAAATTGAGAAGAAAAACAAGGAAATTGTTGCAGTACAGAATAAGGTGGATAATGTAATAACCATGATGCCACAAAATGTAGGATGCAAAAAACCACCCCGAGTATATACCATGTACCTTAATGAAATCAATCTTTCTTTTAAATTGTCAAGAATTATTTCAGATTTAGATCATTCCATTAAAACATCTCAAGAGTTTTATCAGTCCTCTTCTGCAACGACTTAAAATTTTCTTTGTGAGTTTTATCTTCACAATTATGTAGTTCCTAATGGGAATGATTGGAATCCCTTGTTGTATATTGGTGATATTCATATCAAATCTCTCATGTCATGGATTCAAAATAAAAATAATTGGGGATGATAGTTTAGAGCATATAGAGAAGCGGAACTTCAGATTCTCCTGTCCTGAAGGGCTAAAGCTATAAATCCAAGACACCTCTACTTTGATTGAAAAAATATTTTATATAGACCTGAATGTAAATATCAAATCTTAGCTTTGAGAGAAGAGATATTCCAGGAGTTTGAGCATATGAGTTCTGCTAAAGGACAAAGAGTAGTGGGATATTTGTCACAAAGATGGAATAGTCTAACAGAGGAATTGTAGTAGGCAGAACCACATTCCCTCTAGAATTATCAAGCAGTTGTTAGAAGAGCACCATTATACATTCATTTGGGCTGATCAAAATAGAATAATTAGCTCCCTCATTTTTTAGCTACCAATGCTTCTATGGCCAATTCCAGATTGGAGGCAGTATGGGAATGTTTTTGATGAAGAATTAGAAAAATCCAAATGGGATAGATTGGAGAAAAACAAAGGGTTCTACTAGAGCCTTGCTAACAAAAGATCAGGCTAGGTTATTCCTGGTGGTTACAGGTTGCAAGCTAAAATGCGGAACATTGTTCCTATTGGAGGACCAACATGAAGATGGATTGGGGGGGATGATGAGCACAAATAATGACTCAAATTTTTCTATGTTTTCTATACTTTTACTAGGTTTTGACAAGGGTCTAGATACCGTCCAAGTCCTAAAACTCTATTAAAACAATGTTCCTGTTATATTTTTATGAACTTGACAAAATGGAATTAACTTACCCTTATATATATTTCTTTTGGTTGAAATTATGATTAATGATGAAGTGGCCATGCTATGTGATTTATCCATATTAATCTTTCTTGTAGTTCGATGAATTTTATTCTGATATGGAATAGATATACCTTTGTTTTGTACATGCTAATGACATGATACAAGAGTTAATGAAGAACACAAAATGGTCAAAGGTTCACAACGTGGGAGTTAATGCTAGTTAGCTGGTTGAAGACAAAGTCTCAACAAGATAAGTATTGAAGGAGTCAATAGTTGGCTATCTACATCTTAGAGAGTGTAATTATGAAACTTCGGTATTCATGTTTGTAGGAGAATAAATCTAGGAGGGATAATTAAGCTAGATTTCCTTTGTAGTTGAAACAACTTGTCTGTTTCCTATTCAGAGTGTAAATCCCTACCCTCTTTCTTATGTTGTAATAAATGACATCCTCCTAATGTTCTGGGAGTGGAATTTCCAGTAGTTAGAGTTAATTAGGGGTTTCTTTAATATAAATAAGTTTAGATATCCCTTCTCAAGGATGGTGAACATCAGATATTGTAATTTTTCAGTCTTTTATTGCAAAATAGTTTTCAGCAAATACTATGATGTAGCAAGTGCTTTCAAATTAATAAGATAGTATTCCAGTTTGCAACACTTAGTTGAGTTTTGTGAATACTTTCTAAGGGGGCCCACTTGGTAAGTATTTCATCCTTTGTATTCAATAGTTATTTTCTTTTAGTATTAAGTTTGTTGTCCAGGCGGTTGACTGTTCCTACAACCACTGGAAATCATCATGTGATTGTTCCTGCAACCAAGGTAGATAGAGTAGTTTCCTGCCTTCTTTCTATGGATTGAGTTCCTATTTTTTTGAATTAAAGGTAGTTTCTATTCAGGCATTTTAGTTATTTACTTTCAGAAGCATTTTCTTCTTTGTAGAATGACTACAATGAGGACTTTAGTGCATATAACTTATTGACCCATTTCAAGAATATGCCTCAAGTTGACAGAGAAATGAGATTTTGTGATGATCATATAACTACATAGTATGTATGTCCAATCCCTAAGTCATGGCCTCAGAGTCTAGTTATTAGAATCATTAAGGGAGAAAAACAATCAACATAAAACAACATTCACAACACCTTGGGGTACCTTTTGTTATCAAGTCATGCCCTTTGGTCTTAAAAATGCAGGAGCAACCTATCAACGCGCAATGACAACTATCTTCTGTGACCTCTTGCACAAAATAATGGAAGACTATGTAGATGACCTCCTAGGCAATTCAAAAACAAGAGATGGGCAAATTCCAGTCTTAAGGTGGATCTTCAAGAGACTTGAGAAATATAAGCTACACCTAAATCCTAAGAAATGTGTCTTTGGAGTTATATCAGGAAAACTCCTAGGGTTTATAGTCTCTCATAGATTCATTGAGGTACATCCCGCAAAAGTGGAAGCTATAATGGAAATGCCTCCTCCTAAGACACTCTGACAACTTCATAACCTCCAAGGGAAACTCCAGTCTATCAATAAATTCATTGCACATCTAGTAGATAAGTGTCACCCATTCACACATCTCCTACACAAAGATACCAAATTCAAATGGGTTTGTCTATGTCAAAAGGCCTTTAATAAGTTATAAGAATATTTGGCCTCCCCTCTAGTATTGATGCCACCAATTCTAGGACAACCCCTTCTTTTGTATACATCAACAACTGCAGTGGCACTGGGATATTAATAGCACAAACAGATGACAACGGTAAATAAAATGCAATCTACTACATCAACCACACTCTTGTAGGGTATGAGTTCAATTATACCCCCATAGAAAGAGCTTGCCTTGCATTGGTCTTCAGCACATAGAAACCATGACACTATATGCTAAAAAACAAGACAAAGCTAATAGAAAAAAATGATCCTCTCAAGTACTTGTTATCCAAAGCCACCCTCACAAGTCATACAACAAAATGGGTTATGCTTTTGAATGAATTTGACATCGAGTATGTAGATCGGAAAGCAATCAAAGGACAAGTTATAATAGATCAATTGGTTGATGCCCCTCTTCAAGGTGACCACCCCCTTATAAAAGAGTTTCTAGATGATTCCATTATGAATGTCACTACATCTTCAAAATGGTAGTTGTATTTCAATGGCTCCTGCACACAAAATGGATTGGGGGCAGGTATCTTGCTCGTAACACCTCAAGGAGACTGCATCCCAAAGTCATACAAGATTGCCTTTGCATGCACCAACAACATAGCGGAGTATGAAGCTCGTATCACTAGGCTCCTCCTTTCTATCCAATGGAACACAATTGAGCTATAGGTTTATGGTGATTCCTAACTTGTCATAAAACAAGTAAATGATGAGTATCGAACAAAGGATGACGAGTTACTTCCTTATCGCAACATGGTAGAAGACCTCAAGAAGCATTTCACTCTTATCCAGTTTGATCAGATTCCTAGGATGAACAATCATGCTATTGATGCTATGGCTACAATTGGTTCCCTCCTCCAGATGCCAACAAATTGTTAGAAGTGTGAGTTCTTGGTCAAGAAACTCCTAATTCCAGCATATGATGTCCCCAAATTTGAAATGGTGTGTGTCCTCATTGGTTTTGACTCCCCTTGGTATCAAGAAAACTTTTCCTACCTTCGAGACAACATTATTCCCCCACACCTCACTAAAACCCAAGAGAAAACCTTCATCCGCTGATCCACCCGATATACTATCCTTGGTGACACCATCTTTCGAAGGCATTTTGATGGAACCCTCCTAAGTGTTAGTGTAGGTTTTTTATTTTCCTTATGTTAGGGAGTATTTATTTTTCCTACACATATTATTTAAGCTTGCTTAGGTTATTAGGAGTGGTTAATATGAGGACACGTGGCGAAATACTTCAGCTACATGTGTAAGTCTCCACCTCACATGGGTAGCTGTGTTACACACCCTCTTTTGGCTTGTTGTGCCACCTCTCATAACCACTATTTTGTCATTTCCTAAGTGGGTTATGGGTTAGTTGGGTTTCTCACCCTCTTTTAGCTTTATGTGCCACCTCTTATAACTCCTTTTTGTTTTCATATAAGGAGGTTATGCCACATGTTTTGGCATTTACCAAGTAGGTAAAAGTCCCCCACCTTTTATGGGGTAGTAGGTAAAACCTCCCACTTTTTATGGAGGTGGGAGTTAATGCACCTCTTGGTTGTATATGCTATTATTTTTCTATATAATAGGCACTATACTCTCACCTTCACAAGTTCAGTGATTTCTTAGTGAGAGTCTTCTCCAAAATTCTCTTTTCTCTATTTTTTCACTCATATCAGAATTATCTTCATTCATCTATTTTGATCTTTGATCATCTATTTCTTGGAGTTGCATGTGATCTACGACTGACATCAGATCTTGGCTTGGTTCTTTCTTCTTGCGGAATCTAACACTAAGGTGTTTAGACAAAGAGGAGGCTGAATGGGCACTACATGAAGTACACAAAGGTATTTGTGGAGCACACTCAAGTGGCCTTATGCTAGATAAGAATCTCTTATGCACATATACTACTGGCCTACAATGGAAGAAGATGCATACCGCTAAGTGAAGAAATGTATCCCCTTTCAGAAACACGACAACAAAATTCATGCACCTTCTTAGGATCTGCAACTTCATCACACCATGGCCCTTCTTGCAATGGGGTCTTGATCTCATAGAGAACATACACCCTGCCACATTCAATGGCCATAAATTCATAATAACTACCACATAATACTTCACTAATTGGGTGGAAGACATACCCTCACCTTCACAACTGGCAAACAAATTTCCAAGTTTATCTTGAACTACCTCATCTTCCGCTATGGAATCCCTAAGGTAATCATCACAGAAAATGGCAAACCCTTCAAGAATCGGGACATTAAATAAGTATGCTAGAAATTATCCATCCAACACCGCTTTTCCACTCCATATTAGCCATAAAGTAACTGTCAAGTCAAGGCTTTGAATAAAACCCTTATCAAAATCCTCAAGAAAATAATCAATGAAGTTAGTCATGATTGGCACTTGCAGTTCCATCCCAACCTTTGGGCCTATCACACTAAAATTTGCACACCCACACATGCCACTCCATACTCCCTAGTCTTCGGTTCTAAAGTCGTCCTTCCCCTTGAGATCAAGATCCCTTCACTTTGGGTCTCCTTGCAAAACATTCTCCCTCATGAATAATATAGTTTCCAAATTGCAAGAGCTTGAACTGTTGGACGAAAGGTGCCTCAAGGCATTAAATCACATTCGGGTTTATCAAAATCACCTACGACTAAACTACAACAAAAAGGTTTGAACCCAGGATTTTGACATTCGTGATCTAGTACTTATGGAAAATCAAAGAAATCTATAAGATTGTGAGAAAAAAGACAAGTTTGAGCCTAATTGGCTTGGACCTTATGTGATGATAGAAAAATATGGACCAGGTGCCTATCAATTGGCTATTCCTAAAGGAGATCCATTAGATGAGCCTATGAACACCATGCATCTAAAGAGATTCTATGCCTAGTCTTCAGAGGTTACCAGTTTTTCAAAAATAAAATAAAAAGATCAAAAAATTAAAAAATCAGAAAAATACAAAAAAATGAAAAAAGTAAAGAAAAAACAATTCGTCCATTAGTGAAAACCACTTTGTGGCGCTATGGGAAATTACCTTGGTGAAAACCTAGTTTCAAGCATCAAGGTAAATAAGAAAAATCCACCATCCTATAGGACAAATTGATTCTTTTGACATGACATATTTCACTCTCGCCCTCCCACCCGACATCCATATTTTCACATGTAAGCCATTAATTGGATGCCTTCTTCCCCCACCAAACACATCACTCACCTTGTTTCCATATTCCATTAGTGATGTCAGGAATGAATTCACCCCATTTCCATCTCCATGAACCCTATAAGAGCATCTGTATTGGATGTTCCTGTCTTGACAATTTGTCCCTTCCCCATCCAGCCTCCATATTCCATTAGTGATGTCAGGAATTAATTCACCTCCAAATCCATCATTTTCTAACCTGCTTCAATCAGTGCCCATCCACATTGGATTTGGAATGATTTCTGAATTACCTAATTTTGCTCCCCCTTCTGCTTCGCCTCACACCCTCCTCCACCCCGAGATGATGAATCTTTGTCCGAACTGTGAATAAGGATAACCCCAACACACTAAGATTTTATCCCACCACATTGGGCTTTCCCCCAATTATTGAGCTTACCCCATGAAACTGAGCTTCTTCTTGACTTGTGCATCATCCAAACATTCATCCACATGAGCCTAACCAAGTCCAAGCAATTAGTCCTACATCTGCATGCACTTGCATTATCCATCTGCTCTATTTCCTAGTCAGTCCTATCAGTCAACCTTGCCCATTGGGATGCATTCTTCCCATGTCCAAAAATATCACCCTAGTCCTAGTCCTACTCTTGGCAAGAGATATCAGTTGGCCTTGTGCATTTTGTTTGCATGATTTGGTTTGTTGCTTTTATTTGCATCTTTTTGTCCTACGATGACTCCTATCTACGACTGTCAGGATCATTCTATATCTTGGTACATTTTCGATGGGTGTATACTGGGGCATGTTTTTGTCGTATGACGTGTTTGATGGTCTCTCTTGTGCGAAGCAGTCACACATATACATCATCATGGTGTCTACGTGACTGCGTGTAAGAGATACCTATTGTTTGAGAGTTTAGTCCATGCCTTGGATCTTCACAACATCCTGATTCCTATAATTAGTGACGTAGATTATCTTAGGCAATATCAAAACTAGGTTTTCTCTCCACATATACACAACAACAAATTCCCCTCCACTCCATTTTGCATGATATCCCATCACCCCTTATTTTCATTTTGGAGACCTCAGTTTATTCACTTCTCCCTATTCTTTTGTCTAGTCCTATATCATTGTATTATGGTTGGCACATTACAAAAACTATCCCATTATCATGTAGTTACATTTTTCATATAGTGTCACATTTCATTACCTATACATTTAGCTAGTTGCATATTCATTTTAGGTACATTTTATTATATTACCATTATCAATTCATTTTTTGTCATCATTATTACAATTATGTTATTTCTCTCCCATTATCATTTTCATTTAATCATTATCATTTATATTATAGACTCATTTCTATTATTATTATACCATTACTACATTTGCATTACCATTTAGGGGCATTTTGTAATTGCATTCATTCACAATTTAATAAGTTGCATTCATTATAAATCCATTTTCATTACATTCCATCTTTTAGGTCCATTCATTACATTTGTTTAGTTGCATACATAAATGCATTCATTCCATTTTTAATATACACATCACATTCATCTTCGATACGTCATATTGCATTGCATCCATCAAATAACATGTACAAAGAAATCAAACCATGAGCATATCATCAGCATTATTTCCCAATAAATATAATAAAGACATGATAATATACGACATCCATGTGCATTGCATCCATATAGCATAGTCATCATATCATCAACATATATCATAGGATAAATATAATCACCACATGACATATGAACATTGCATATCATATAGGCATACATCGATCATAGATATCATTCATCCACCACACATTAGGAACAATCACGACATGCACATACATATCATATAGCACATACACATCCTGCATCCACAAACATGTTAGAACATCACATAACCATACATATACATACATACATCCATCTTGTGTCACAAAACATTAGTACACATATGCATCATCATCATAAAAGTCATCATCCATCACATATACATAATAAAAGTCCATAAAAAGTCCATGAGCAGTCAATAATGAATACACATGCATCTCGCTGCCAAAGTTGCATCCCATCTCATACATCAAGAAATAAATGTGTCCAAATATAGTATAATGATATAAGCCCCAAGGGATCAAAAATATGTCACATGTATATCAATGAGAACTAGCCTATGCTCTCCCTCTCTCCTCCACCTACACCTTAAGGTCCACCAGATGCTGGTCATGGTGCCCTCATTCCATGGAGGCACCTAACTATTGGCTCTACATCTTGTGGGATCTGGTACTCTCAGTGTACGAGGGTGCTCATTGATCACTGGCTACAACCTGATGATAGAGATCTCGGTAGTACTAAATCTCTCTCCCCATCCTCTTTGCCTACCGCCTCGCCATTGTGATCTCGGATAGGAGGGGACCTAATCTACCAGGAGCTAGTAACTATCGAGCAACATCTCTCTCACTCATGAGCCTAGTGGACCAGTGGTGGCTGCCTCTGCTCTACTTATTCAGGCTCAGTAGGTAGCTAGCTCATCATCCATCCATAACATCTCCTCTTGGAGTTTCCCTATATCTCCCCCACTCCGTGCCTCCTCGAGCATCTGGTCGGCCTCATTTGACTGCACTTGTAGGTTGTCTCTCTCAAATACAGTGGTCTGGAAATCTTCTCTCCATGCATCCCCCTCCCTCCTCAATTGATCCACCACCTCCTATAGGTTGTTTGCTCGAGCCCTCTCATGCTCTACCCTCTCCCTCTCTGCAACTAGCTGCTCCTCCAAAATATGATCCCTGGCTCTCTCGGTATCCCATGCCAAAATGGCCTGATCATACTTGACCTGTGGTACCTATCCCTGCTTTGTCTCTCCTCCCTCCCCAGCTGATATATCCATCAGCTTAGCCCCATCCCCTGCACTCTGATCCTATGTCGGTGCCCCAATCTGCTCTACTAGCACCTGTACCTGTAAAGGCACCTCTACTCGAGGTACGTGTTGTCTCCATCCCCTCCTTGAAACCTATCGCCAACCCTTGCCTCCCCCTCCTGGTGCCTATCCCCTAACCCCTCCAGTAGCCTCTCCCTCTCCTGGTGCATTTCCCTCGCCATTGATAACCTCATCTATAGATGGCGTGATCTCATTAGGCTCCAAAACTCTAGGAATGCTCAGACGAATTAGTCTGTGCACCTCCCACCAACATATGTAGGCTTCTGTACATCCAAGATCCTCTCCTTCCTATAGCCTCTCCTCCCATGAGATCATCGGTGCTCCTATCCAACTGAGTCTAACCTCAAAAGGGCACATCACCTGCCCCCATGTGTTTGTCTCCCTCGTAATCTAAGGATGCATACACTCATGTCCCACGATATCCTGTATGTGACCAAACTGTCTCATCACCCGATAGGGAAAGTACTGATCAATGATGTGGATGGTGCACCCAAACAATTAGCACTCACTCTAAGAAAATGCCAACTGCCAATCCCCCTTCCATCTCTTGATATCTAGATATGGCCTCCAGGTGAAGAACATAAGATCATAAAAAATCCTCCTCCAAAACCATAACGCGCCGACCCTGGTGTAGTGCAATAGGCCTCTGTAGTGTTCTACGTATGGAAATCGACGTCATTGATCCTAGACTCCAATGGGAATCATCACTGCAATGTGATCCCAAGCCCAAATATGTAGAAGAGTGACACTTTTCCTAAGGTTCTTGTAACCTTGGTAAACACACATATGCATGTCATGATATAATTGGCCGACTATAGTGGCCCCCCATGCATACTCTATGCAGTCCTTGAGCATATAGTAAACACATAGGCCCCATCTAATCGAGAGTCCATGACCGGTCAGGTCAGGCATCATCCACCTACCAATTAGTCTGCAAACAAACAAAACAAAGTGTGGAATCCGTCGAATCTGCATGGCCTCTCCCAACCGCATACTCGTTCAATCCATAGGTAGATCCTCACACTCACAAATGTTGTGAAGGTAGTGATCCCCATGGTCTAATCTGTACTTTGCAATCACTCCTCTGATGAGCACCTTTAGGATCCACCAGATATCAAGCAATGTGATGTTGGCTCACCTGTAGGCAAATTGGAGTTATATGTCTCGCTATCCCATCACTCTATGAGCACTGTCATTATCATTGTGTGTGCCTAGATCCGTGGACACCAGCCCATGAACCCCAATCCCACTGCATGGAGTATCTTCTGGTCATCTCTCCCCAGCTTCCTGTACAACCTCATCGTCAATGGTTAGTGCTCCTGAGAGGTAATCGAATCAAGATCCGCTTGCATCCAGTAAAATTTCCTCATTAGCCTCTTATTCTAGCCTATCTCTAGGCCTATTCTATCCTTGGGGCATCCCCATGGTCCCCTACTCCCTTTCCTTATTTCCCTCTATTCCTCTTTTTCTCCTTTCTACCTTTTAGCGAAGATGTCTCTCCATTACAGAGACATCGAAACCGCGACACGGACATTGATTCGAAGAGCAAAGACGTCAATCCTCAGTCTATCCCCCCTTTTTATCTCTATGCTCGCAGATTGATGTCTGCACAAATGGTATTTGCCTACATGGATGGGGATCGACCTCCTTGAGCTTGTTTGGTGCCTGTGCAGACGTTGATCACCTGGCATAGGTGTCGATCCCTCGAGCAGATGTCGATTCGACGATCGACGTCTACGCCCTGACCAATTGTACCCCCATTTAATGACCCTAATTAATTCCCTATCCTACAAAATCACAAAGTTGGGATGGGGTACATACTAGTGGGCCATACTCACTCGATCACTGAAAGCGTTGGACCCTCTTTGCATGATTCTCGTGGTGTGGGATGTGTGCCATCTCTCTCCTAAGTGCTCTGAGCTTTCTCAATTGCCAAGGTGTATGTGTGACAATGAACCCTCCTTGGGCCCCGTGTGGCCTATATAAGAGCTCCCCTTAGCCCCTTTTCTCCCCCTTCGCCATTTTTCTTCCCATTCCCCTCTAGATCCTTTCTTTCTTCCTATTTTCTCTTTTCTCTTTCGTCCAACCGCAATTTTCTTCTTTTTCGAGAATTTTCCCCCAAAAAAATTTAATTTTTTTTTTCGGTTAAATTCTCGAGGGGGCATATACCATCCGCGTCTTCACATTGGGGCATCTTTTTCTATCTTTTACCCACCACCAGTTTTACCACTGCATAAAAGAGTGGCAAAATGAAGACATCTAAAATTAATTAAATTAAATATTTAATTAATTTATCCTTTCTACATGATTAAATTATTTAATTATGTTATTCTTATTCTTCTTAGAATTAATTAAATTAAATTAAATTAATCTTGTCACTATAGTCCAATAATTGATTTATCAAATAAATAAATTATTCCCCATTCTCCTAAAGTCATCCAAATAATTAACTCTTCTAAGTCCCCTTAAGTTAATTAATTTTAATTAATTAACTTAAATTATGTAATTCCTACAAATCACTTAGCCTAATTAATTCTTCTAGAAGCCTCATTATCATTATTCTCCAATTTTTAATTCCTCCACTCATTCTCTCTCCTCTTGTCAAATCCTCCTAGCTTTCCCACTTGCTCTCTAATTATCCATTATTCCATCTAATCTCTTCATTAATCATTTGTACAATCCTAATCACCATGATTAGGAGAAAGTCAACTCCTTTCCATAAATGGCTTGTCTCCTCTCACCTTCCAAACCTTAAATGCACCAACTTTGGTCATTTCAAGGATTTCAATTTCTCCCACTCTCCGATGCTCCCTCATTTCCCAAGGAATTTTAAATTCCTTTTCTCTCCTCCTCTTCCCATGTAATCCATTATTTGAGAATTTTTAATTCTCTTGTCCTCACCCAAGAAGTTTTAATTCCTTTTTATTCTCCCAATGTACTTGAGGATCTCTTCCCCATGTACCTTGAGGGGTGTGTAGACAAGAAATGCCTTTATGGCAAATCTCTTGGTCTCCACACCTTGTCCTCACAATCCACCTCACCCCTCTCTTTCTATCTTGACCCTTCATCTCAAATCAAGCCTAGCCTTCCATTATTTTCCTCTCAAAGCTATAAATTGGGGTCTCCTCTCCTTCATTATCATCTCATCTTAGTGCAATCTCATGTTGTTGAAATAGAGCTAGAATCATATCCAAGAGCATCCCCATTATAGGCAGATTTAGGCAACCACACTTAGTTATCCATTTGCATCCATCCATATAACATTGTGTTGTTGTATGTGGAGAGAAATCCACAAATCTACAAGGAGCCAATCCAATGAAGCTAGGGACGGCGCATCATTGGCTTCACTGAAGGCTCAAACTGAGGACAAGAGGACTTCTTTCAAGGTATAAAGGTTCTTTGTGCTTTGTTTGAATTTTATGTTTGTTTGTGTTTAAACTAACCTTTTCACCATTGTTAGTTTTCCCTTGGTTTAGTATGATTAAGATCCAGAATTTGGTTTATGTTTATTCACCCCCTCTCTAAGTATCTGGTGTATGTTCAACAAGGATGTCACTAAGTTGAGTGATGCACAAGCTCTCAAGAATATGATCTTATCAATCCATGCAAAAAACTTTAAATATACACAAAGAAAACACTATTAGTACTAAAGCAAATGAAGGTTTTCAATTCATCTAGTTGAATAGACCTCAATGTAAAAAATGCCTCAACTGCTAATATCATTATCGACATGTAATTGAAAGAGAAGAAGTGGACTTATAGAAAGAACAAGGATGTACACCAATTGATGAGACAAGAAGCCATTTTCCAATAACTACCAAGGTATCGTATGCTAGGGATCTATGAGAAAATTTGAACCATGAATTCTATTGGCCTATAAGGTGTGTTATGTTGTGTGATTCATGATTGCCTCATGGATTCTACTAGCTATCAAGTCATGTTATGATAGGTGATCCATGAAAAAGAGAGAGGGACACAAATTTTACTAGCCAACAAGGTGTACTATGTTGTGTGATCCATGTAGTACAACAAATGATTACACTAAAAAACTCCATTATGCTAGGCAACCAATAATGATATGATAAATGATCAATGGTCAAACTAGCAAGCCTTGCTATACTAGTTGACCAATCAGTCGAGGAGGCATGGACAATAATGATCGCACTAGCAAGCCACACTATACTAGATGACCAAGAAGAAAGGTTAAATATTATGAAAGTTGGTAGAGATAGACTAATAACCATGACTTCGGGAGAATTAAGTAACACAACACCACCACTTTAGGGGCACATCAATGAATGAATATGA